>NC_142246.1:6757240-6877240 GCF_052056855.1 Sturnus vulgaris
GTCAGAACAGGGATGCTGGTGGGCACAGGCTGGGGCTCTGCTTTGCTCAGTGTCCTGTTTCCCTCCCCTGCCTGCTGCTATTTCAAAGTGCTACCTAATGCCTCTCAAATTTAAGGAGTTTCAGAGTCTAATCTTCAGATCTGCCCCACTTTCTATTGATCTGGTTCCAGCTTGGTTACCAAGACTGTTGCCTGGTTCCAGTTCAGATGTGCCCAATTGGATGGAAATTCCACAAGAACATTTGAACTTGTGAGATTACCACAAGTTGCTGCCAACTAATCTAGGAAAATTTCTACCCTTTGGACTTGGGAGGGTACTCTAAAGATGTTAGGGCCTTTGAATTTGAATCCTGACTTTTAATTCGGCTTGCATGCTTTCTATTTAGATGTCATATCATGAAGATTAAATTGCCATTCCTGGAATTAAGTAATGATTAAAAGGTGAGGTCTTTGACATTGTAAAATTATATTTGCCACAGAAAAACAGCCTTTTTTCCCCTGAAAAATACTAACTCATTTACATCTTTTCCCTGATACAAGTGAAAATGGAGTCAAATGCTTGAAGAAATTCTGCAGAACAAAAAATAATTTGCTTTTTTTTCCACATGCCTTGGTAAAGTTGCTGAGAAAATTAGCACAGTAACCAACAATTTTCTGCTACAACTGGGAGGAGCAGGAGCAGCCACATGCATCATTTTTTGAGTAATTTTTCAGCTTTGCTGTTCCTGGCCCCCCTTTCATGGGTGACTGGACCCTGGTAGCAGAGCTGACGTTTTCATTCCCTGGAAAAGCTAAGAACCTGGTTTTCATTTAAATGTGTAAAATTATCTGAGTTGTTTTCCCCTCGATAAGGTTTACAAGTGTCTGTATATCTTTAGTTTTAACAGAGGGCAGTTCAGTAGACAGTTTACGAAGTACTGGTCAGGGAGATAAATTACCTTGTAGAGCTGCACAATCACCATTCACAATCTCCTCAGTGACTTTATAGCCAATGATAGGATTTTTCAAGTTCATAGAAACTCATCAAAACACTTCCTGGTATTTTTTCTTCTCCATCTAGCCGTTCTCACTTCAAGCATAATCTGTACTGCTCCTGCTAGGGAGTGAGTGTTTGGTTTGATGCCTGAGGGCCTGCTGAGCATTTCTTTATTTCTGGCAGCTCTTTGGGATTTGTGAACTGGAAATGGGAACATTTTGGGCAGCTGCAGCACTTTGACACATTGCTTTCCCAGGGGTCATATCTAACCTCGAATGATGCTTTGTGTGTACTATGCAGTGCTGCTCTCTGAGGTTATCACTGGGCAAATGAGTGGGTTTGAGCTTTTTTTTTTTGCTGCTTTCCTGAAGTCAAGGTTCCAGAGCTGTACATTTGAAGCTCCCTAGTTCTTTCGGGTGCATGCTACTTCAGCCCTTAATTAATTTACAACGTGATTGGCACACAGCCTCTTGCAGTGCAACACATGGGCAACATCTGTGGCAGTGGGGAGCTCCTTGAACCTCTTCCCCTCTGTTTCACTGGCCTTTTCTGATCGACATGGTACATGGAAGTTGTTGGAGACAGTCTCTCCTTGTTTCTGAACCACTGGGTACTCCAGGCCCTGGCAGGGCTGCAACTTGTCTGGGGCCAAAACCACACCAAAGGAATGCAGTGATGCCACTGCCAGATGCCACTCAGGGACCAATGTGGGGGGAATGGGGCAAGAAGGGAAGATGGAATATGGAAATTTTATCCTCTCTGTGGGTGTGTGTTTCTCCATCGTGTGATACAGCCATGGCTGCACAGCTGCTCACATCCACTCTGGGGTTGGGTTTGTGTGTTCCACTGTTGATAAACACCTGCCTCTGTCCCTGCACAGCTCCAGGTCTGCTGAAGCAACAGTTCAACAAATGCAGGTGTGGTTGTGGGTGCTGAGTGGGGACCTGTTTTGTGTCAGAGTGAGGACATGTGACTTCCTGAGGTAATGGGGAGGACCACAGCCTCCTCTTCCAGGGCAGAGGTTAAGAATTGATTCACATAAGAGCAGGTCCAAGTACTGCCCTATTATTAGACCTTCCAAGTGATGCTGGTGAATGGCCTCAATTTCAGAATTGATTTTTCCCCCACTTATTTTCTGACTCAGAGCAACCTCCTGTTCTAAACAGGCAGCACATTTACCCTGAGTGATGCTTCCTGCATCCAGGGCAGCTCCCTTCTGACAGCACTGCAGAAGGCATTGCCAGGAGGCTGTAATTAAGGGTGTTACCAGAGTTATTTGTCCCATTTCCAGCAGGCTCTGAACTGGTGGTCAGGAAGAAACTAGTAATATCTGCAGGCTCTAAGGAGGCAGGTTTGAAGTGATGGGGGTGTCCCATTTTTCCCTTCCTCCACAGAGGGAAAAGGAACAGACTGGTGTTAGGTAAGAAAGCATATCAATGACACAGAAGTTGTTCAAGCTGTTTATATTTATGATGTAATTGAGGTTTCAGTGAAGTGCTTTTCTTTAGAAGATTTTGTTATCTTTTTTTTCCTTTCTTTTCTTTTCTTTTCTTTTCTTTTCTTTTCTTTTCTTTTCTTTTCTTTTCTTTTCTTTTCTTTTCTTTTCTTTTCTTTTCTTTTCTTTTCTTTTCTTTTCTTTTCTTTTCTTTTCTTTTCTTTTCTTTTCTTTCTTTCCTTTCCTTTCTTTTTTTTTTTTTTTTTTTTTTTTTTTGCTGGTACTGCTGTTCACTCCAGTCCAGCAGAAAGAGACTGTGACCAGGGACACTGTAAGTTTAGCTCTGGGATAAGGCCATTCAGCAAGATTTGTCCCATACAATCAGCTGCTGGAAGAGCAACAGTGAGTTAGCTGAGAAGATGGTAGCCCTTGAGGTTTGGGGGATTACATCAGTCATTAGAAGGTCCTAATTGATCTCATACTCTTTCCAGGCTTTTTATGTCTCCCTTTCAAAATGTTGCCTCCTTTTCTTCTTGAAAGCATTCACTTCCTTGGCTATTTAGCTCCTGGAGAAAAGAGGGCATTGTGTAATGTTTTGGTTGCGCCTTTTCCTGGGACTGTGACCAAATGAGGTCTCGGTGGTTACTACACCTGCCCAGGGATTTCTAGAACTCCTTAGAGCTCTATCTGCTCTGTCTTCTGAGGCTGTGTATCCATGTTCCACCAGCAGCCTGAGCAGGCAGGAAAGCTGCACTGTGAGCTTGCAGAGGGGATGGATGCTGTAGGTGTTGTCCTGATCTCAATTCCTGGTACTTGTGGGGGTTTGAAAGGTCGTTTGTGCATCTTTTTCTTCCCAGATTTTGTATATTAGACATTAAGCAATGTGAAAAGGAACTTGCATTGGTTTTCCAGTGTTTTTCAAGTGTTTTATTCCATAATGCATGCCTGATCAACTCCATGCAATGCCTGGGGCAGGAGAGAGGGGATAGGATCTGACTTCCTTGCTCTGTGCATTTGAGTGCTCAGGGACAAGAGGGGCTGTGTCTTGGTGGAGACTTCAGTTTTGAAATTTTTCCTATGAGATCATTGGTGGCAGCTTAGTAAAATCATTTGAACATCTGTAACCTGCCATGTCAAAACCTGAATCCGAATCATTGCCCAGATTCCACTAATTGATCCTAAATAGAAAGAAAAATAACGCAGGAGAAAAACCTTCCTAGAAACAATCAATAAATTAAAGATGCTTCGGGATATAAATTCAGTAGTTAAATGAGATACTAATGAAGATGGGAGTTTAATGGTGAGTACTCTCATTACATTGTTTTAAAAACTCCATTTGATGTAGATTTGGTACTGGTAAAAGGGAGACAGCCTTGTGACAAACATCCATGAGAACAAAAGTTGTTCTGGCATATGAGCACAACTGCTGCCGTTTATTGCTGAGCAGCTTTGCTTCCCCATTTCTGCAAATTGTTGCAAGATCTGGGAGAAATTGTGGAGCAGTTAATTAAAAAACAACTAATGACTGTTCCACAGGGTCAGTTTGCTTCTCGGAGCCTAAAATGTGCAGGATATTAACACATGTATCATTTTTTTGACACTGGAGGACAATTGCAGAGTGCAGCCACACTGTTACTGTTTTAGGTTTTAAAGCAGAGCTTAATTAGAAATGGGCTGAACAGGTTTGTCTGGAAACAAGGATTTGGCTTCCAAAGGAGGGAGCTGCTCAGATATTGCAGGCCCTTACATTAAGCTGTTTCCAGCTCATCTCAGCCCTGGTGAGCCCCATGGTGCTGCTACTGCCCCGCTCCTGCTTGAGCCCCACAGCCAGGTGTCCTCTATCTCCCAGTTCTAATGATGTTGATTTAATCTGCTCTGAAGAGCTGCCTTAGGATGAAATGAATTATGGCCCCCAAATTCCCACTTCTCATTGCAGCCTGGATAACAGCTTAGATGACAGACCAAGCATCTGCAGCTCAGGAAGGTACCCCTGAGTGGAATTTTTTTGCAGCTCACTTGTGCTTTGGCTGGACCAACAATGATCTTGGAGAGAAAAAATACATCAAACTCCACTTCTGCATGTGCTGCAGCCCCACAGTGGCTGGGAAGAGGTGTCTGGTGGATGTCTCTGCTTTGCCTCGACACTGGCAAGGCATTTTTCTCGTGTCACTGTAGAATTTGGTGAACGCAATTATTTTCTTTTATCTCACACTTAGGCTTAAACTACATCTCTGCTGGTACGTGCCCTGTTTTGATTAATATTAAACTTCCAGATCATCCTTCTGAATTGGAGCAATTTCTTACAGCAAATAGACCGGAGAGCCAGATTTTTGAGTGATTAGTAGCAGGCTGAGAGCAGTGGATGCTTGGGGAGCTTAACGATTCATGGCCAGATTCATTCACCATGGTTAGAGTGGTGGGCATGTCACAGCTGCGATTCCTCTGGCAAAACCTCCGCCTGAAATGATTTTAAATCAGGACTTGAGTTTTCCATCCCACTACTTTCCAGGTTGACTGACTTGCTGAAAGTGGGGAGAGCCATCCTCCCATCCCAGAATATACTGAAAAAAATCTGACTACGAGAACCTGCTGCACTGAAAAGCTCTTCTTCCCTTTTCTCTAAATTGTTTGGGCATAAAGGGAAAAAAATCCTACTGGCTCCAGAGCATTGATCCCAGTGATGCCTGTCCAGATGCCATGCAGAGTTGGGGGCATACCTGGATGTAGCATGGTCATTTTTTGTTCTGGGCTGCTTGCTTTTTTTTTTTTTTTTTTTGCAAATAAGATGCTAAAAGGGGGTACAAAGAACGGCTAAGAGAGATAAATTGTAGATCTCACAAGAGCTGATGCAACATGAGGAGGAAGAAATTCACCCATTTCACCGATAATCTCAGTGTTTGGCACTGGTGGCAGTTCTGACTCAAGGATTTTGGTAACACAGAAATGTCGTGTATGTGACTTCCACTCAAATACACATCACAGAACCTTAGTCCTGACTTCCAGGAATGTCTTAGGCAGATTAAATATTGCTATAATGCCAATGTGGTTAATCAAACACACAGAGTTGTTCCTGGACTAGCTGCTTTGGGCTCGGTCATCAAATATTCTGCCTACAGAATGGAGAATGAAAAGAAGTGTTTGTAGCCAAATGGACACCAAAGCCTATTTCTCTTTTAAATCTCTCTGCACAGATGAGTTACCAGCAATATGTACAAAAAGTGGATTTCCCATGCAGAACATGCAACTGTGGTGTGGGCTGGCCAAGCTATGGGGAGTTAAACACAGGCAAGATCACTGACTGTGCAGGAAGGCAGTAGAAGAGCTTATGGGACAGGAGCCCTTTTTTTTTTAATGACCAAGAAATATACACTTAGATGAAGAATCTGGTTTCCTTCCATTTTGATGTTTTTGGACCTCAACCTGTTTTTCCATTGCAAAGGTAGAAATCAACTTCTGAGTTGAACAACGTCAGGAATTCAGCTGGGATTTGGACCTAGATATTCCAGACTATTACAAAGCAAAAAGGACTCTGTGCCTTTGATGGAGGAGAAAACATGATGGGCCATTTGAATCATTGGAAAAGTCACTGCTGTTGCTGATACTGTGGAATGATGAGCACTTGCTGAATAGGAGCTCTGGCTTTGGTGTTTTGGATTATGGGCCCAAGGCCTGGGCCCTCTGTTATTAGAGCTCAGATATTACTTTAAAATGTTGAACATCGATGGTGCATTATATCTTGCTGTGGAAAAGGTCAGCCCTGTTATTTGTAGAGGGAGGGTTGCCTTTTCTTCATGGCTGGCTGACTTTTTGGGCTACATGGTATAATTTATAACTACTTATTGTTTTCAGACATGGGGCTGAGGATATTTTATATGTGAAATTCGAAATTCAGGCCATTGTAGTTGAATACATGCTACAGAATTTTTTTGTCCAGTGAGAGACAGAGATGCCTGTTCTTGTCAACCTTGGCTTTCTTTTCAGTTAGAGGGAAATAAAAAGAGGACTTGTAGGGCATGAACTACATTATCCTAAAATAGTGGTCCAAAGTATTTTGGATGCACCAAGCCCCCCTGCTAGAGAGGAATGGGTACTGGCAATACAGAGAGATTGTCACAATCTCTTGTGGTAGAATTTATGTTGAGATGTTGGAGGTAGCCTGTGGTAACTCCTATTTCCTGGTGTGTCTCTGTTTTCTGCACAGCTTGTGTAAAACCAAGGAGCTGATGTCAATGTGCATGGAAACGAAGAACCTACTTAGTGAAAGATTTGGATGCTAGAGCAACTTTCTTAAAATTGCTTACCTGCTTGTCACAGTGTAGTCAGCTGCCTAAAACCATGAAGGAATGTGAATTCCTTAATAAATGCAAACCAGTCTGTCATATTTTTGGACTGTCAGACTGAGAACTTACAATTCCATGCAGAGGTGGTTCAAAACTACCCAGAAATGCATTAGGTGTCATGGCCCATTTCTCCAGTGCAGCTCTGGCTTTGAGGAGTAGTGTTGACCCTTAAAATCGGCTCCAGGTGTTGTTGGATGTTGATATGAGTGAATGGGATGAGGCTCTCTTATGCCAGACACTGTGCAAATCCCATTTGGGAGCTGTTATTCACCTGATGAACTTACAGTTTAATTGCTAAATCGTGCAGCCTCCTGTCAGGGAGTTGTAGAGAGTGATAAGTTCTCCCCTTTTTTTTTTTAGCCTCCTTTTCTCCAGGCTAAGCACCCCCAGCTCCCTCAGCTGCTCCTCATCAGACTCATGCTCCAGACTCTTCCCCAGCTCTGTGCCCTTCTCTGGACATGCTCCAGCACCTCAGTGTGTGTCTTGTAGGGAGGGGAATGAATCTAACTCACTTTGTGGGATCAGTCTCTGACTGTATAGGTAGGTGTGGGTTTTGTTATGGAAAAATAATTACCCTTTTTCAATTGAAGGACCAGAGTCTCGTATCAAAGAAGCAGAGTGGCAAAATGAAACATAGACTTCAGCCTCTTCTCATCACTAGTTAAATAAAACATGGAGCAATTATCACCAAGACTTTGAGAAAAACAAGCACTGCTGTTAAAGCTGATTCTCTCCAAAGCTTTAAATTCATCACAAGTGACTGTGAGGAATACCTATTGACTAATTAATTTTCTTGTCTGACAGACAGCCTTTGAAATCCCATGAAGTTTAGATAAAGTGTGTGTACGTGAGTGGCAGGTGGAGAAACATCACAAATTACATTCTCAACACACAAAACTTCACCTATTACTCTGTTATAGCTGTGTGATTTCAGCACCTCCCAGTAGCTGCTGTTTGTGCAGATGTCATGTAGGTGCTGGTGGACTGGCCATATGTGAACCATCCAGGAGCAGAAAGCAGCACATAAATCACATCAGTTTTAACCCTTCCTACACCAAACAGTAGCTGCCTGAGTGACCTTGCCTGAGGAGAGGGATTTATGGGATCACCATGGAAGGAAACAGCCCTATGATCAGGCTTCATCACACTGGATATTAAAAATTGTTCTTTTGTGAGTGGACTGGAGGATATGCACAGTTATAGACAGTAGTCCATGGAAAAATCTATCTAAAAATGTTTGAATGGTCTTGATAGAGAGGACGTGTTGGAAAACTACACTTCTAATCTCAGTCAGTTAAAGACCAATGTCAACGAAAGAGAACCACATCACTATGATGGGGACCATGAAATGGTGTGCAAGTACATAACAGTTTTCCCCTGGGTGTTCCTTCTTTCCCCTGTCTGTAGCCTGCTTGTAGTTGTTTAGAGGTGAGCAAAATTTGGATCAAAAGCAGTGAGAGAAAAAACTCAGGAAGGGGAAATGAGAAAGTGAGGTAATATGAAGTGGTTGTTGGCACTTTCTGCAATATATTAGTGTCTTCACTGGGATTTCAAACATTGACAGACAAGTAGAAAAGGACCAACAGGAAATTTCAGACTTGGATTGTTGATACTGCTGAGGAGGGCTGTTTCTCTCTTGTTGCTTCCTCTGTGGGTACAAGTGGACTTTCTCTTATTTCTTTGTTCCCAGCTAAGGTGGTGCTGACATGGAGAGGGCTTTGGCTGTCCTGTCCCCATCCCCTGTGTCTTTAACCAAACTGAGCAGTAGAACACAGCTGCTTCCAGGTGTAATCTCAGTTAAACCTCAACGCCTTTCCCTTCTTATGGCCTCTGATATCAGCACTCAAGGAAAACCACAAGGGGAGAATGAAAAAGAAATCAATTTTTATCACTGGAAATATTTCCCCTTTTGGCCACAGATTGAGACTGTTCTGACTCTAACTGGTCCTCCCTGGGGTTTGATAACAGTAGCTCACAGGAGGCTCTGGCTTATCTGAAGACCAAACAGTAAATTTCTCATTTCCGCTTAGTGGTGAGGTGTTTAATTGCTGCTTAGTTTTGCCAGTCAAGTAATTCACATTGACGTGCTAAAAGCAGCCACTAGCAGTTAAGCTTCCATCCAGGGGCTGCAGTGAACAATCCTGACATCTTTTTCAGGCACCAGCTCTGCAGGCTGCAAGCATTCCAGTTTCTCCTCTCCAGTGGGCAAGCAATCTACCGAAAATTAAGTCTGAAAAGCCATGAGAGGTTGTGAAAGGCAGCTTAAGGACAGCGGCTCTATTGGATGAAATTTCTCGTCCTGTACAAATTCAGGTTGAAAATTAAAGTGTTGCCAACTCAGTGGTCATTGAGAAGAAGAAATATTGAAGAAATACAGAGAGACAGGCTTGAACAGGGAACAGAGGATATTCACTCTGTAATATCCATGTGAGTTTATGTATCTATTGAATGAATGCTGTCCTTAAAGATGTATGAACTTACAGAGGTAGGTAAAGATGGAGTGCAGAGTGACTCTGCTTAGTGGACTCAGTCCTCACTTGTGCTGCTGTAAATCAGGAGTAAATATTCCAAAGTCTAAGCCCCCACCTTGCATGGGTAGGTGCAATTTTTAGTGCAAGTTCAAAATCATAGAGAGTTCTGACTCAGTAGAAGTTTAAATCTTTCTTATTGTCTATGAAGTAATTTTGAGTTTAGAGCAAAGTAGCATGAGCAAATAGTATTTTAATTTTATTTTGGTCTTCTCTCTTCTGATGGTCTGATACTGCCAGCCCTGTGTAGGAGCTCCGTGCATGAGGTGTAGAATAACCAGCATGTATCTGAATATCTATAGGTACAGAGGCAGATAAATTATTCTCATGAGCTGGAAATGGCCAGGTAACTCCATGAGTGGCACAGCAGAGTAGAACCAGAGTGAATGGTGTATGAATGTCCCAAATGGGGAGAGTAAATTGTTTGCCACAACTTTTCAGACTGGCTGTTGTACTGGATGGGGTGTTACAGTTGTCCTGCCTTGGGAGCTGTCTGTTCATGTTTTTTATGGTCACTATAAAGCTTGCAGCATGGCGGGTTATTAGGGAGGATCACTGGATTTGAGTTTCTCGGTGGATTATTCCAGCACCCTTGCAAAGGGCAGGCTCCATGGCTGCCACAGAGCTGGAGAAATAATTTGCTTATTTAAAATATGCAGTCAACTGATTCATATCTTAAGAGGTGCAATTGCTGTAATTGCAGACTAGATAATACAAAGCTGCCACTCACATTTAACACTGACACTCTTCTCCAGTTGGGATAATTCAAATAGACCCACAGAGATAAACCAAGATCAGCAATAGCAGCTGTCTGATAGACAGATTTCAGATGTGAGGGTCTCTAGATGAAATGAAAGCCTCAGAGAATTAAATAGCCATACAACTCCAGAAACTCATTGTTTACAAAAGGGGCCATGACTCCCAAACTCATCTCGCCCTCTGTGCAGTGCCACAGTCTGAGAGCAGTTTGAGAAAAATGATCTTGTCTTTCAGTAAATGAATATATGAGTTGAGAGGTAGCATGGTCCACCTGAGAGAGCTATTACCTACAGCAAAGTTTATCCATATATTTTTAACTCCAAGTAGTTAATTAGGTAATTATTTTTTTAAAAAACACCACCACCATACCAAAACAAAAAAATTCCCCCAAGCCCTAAATTTGGCTGAAACCCCTGGGTGGTTTTTCATACCCAGCCCCCAGCTGTTTGCATTCATCCGAGTTTGATGTCTTCAAACTGAGAACCACAAACCAGAGAATCGATATCATCTACCGAGCACAGCGCAGTATAAACACAATCAATTAATTCCTTTATATGGAAAAGGAGCTGGAACTCAGCTCATCTCCTCTCTCAGGCAAATTATAGCGATAAGAGAGTTTCCCTGAACTGAAACCAGAAGCACCAGCTTTCTGCACACTTAACCTATAATTGTCTATAACATGCATGGAGGTAAGTGAGATGCAATTTTATTCACAAGAGTTCCATTATCTTTAATCAGCTTTTACATAATTTCCTTTGTATCTGATTGTTTTGCTTTGAAATATGTAAAAATGCTTCCTTTCCATGCATGTGTAGACAAAAGGTGAAGAATTCAATATTATGTTCACAAATTATTCCATTCACAGGAACTTTAGCAGTGTGAATAGTACAGCAAAAATTTTATGAAACTCTAATACAGCAGGAATAAAGATGATAGAAACCAAAGAGGCTTTTTTGAATAAGCTGTTAAAAAAACCAAAGCTGCTTATCCCTTTCATTTGAGACCAACTTTTTAAATCTTGATCCTGTAATATGATAAAATTTGTAGAAATTCAAGGGAGTAAACACATCTCTGCAATCCTTATGAATTAAGTGTTGATGTGTCTTATAAAAGGCTATCCTCACCTTCCTGAGAGATGAAGATGGTCAGAAATGCACAAATTGGACAAGAAGAGCAGCCTTTCAAAGCCTTTTGCCAGCAGGGAGAAGCAGTTCATCATATACATCCAAATGCCTCACTGGAATATGGACTCCAAGCTGGACACTTTGGTCCAAGGAAGAGATGGACCAACTAGAGAGAGAATACAAGCACAGTAATAAAATTACCACAAACCCTTAGATTTTCAAATGCTAAAAGAATATTTGATTCTTTCATTTGGGTTAAACAACACTAATATAATCTTCAAATATTGCATGTTAGGTATTGTTGGAGGAAATGAGGCAATTATCTACTGCTGTTGTGAGCTCAAATTGCATTCAGTGTTGCAAATTAGGAGAACTTTTTATGTGTAAGGATAGTGAATGCTGGAATATGATGGGTAGGGAAGTACTGGGATCTCTGATGTTTGAGGTATTTAATGTCAATTAACCATCTGTCAGGAATGGTGCAGCTGTACCTGACCCTGCTCTTGGACAGCAGGAGACAGCTGATGATTCTGTATGGTGCTGTCAAACCTTAATTCTCTGCAGTTCAATGTGGGCATTTCAAGGGTAGTCACTGATATCTAACTGGATTTGGGATAAAAAATACAGCCCTGCCTCCCTGCAGAGCATCTCAGGGGAGGGACATGACCTGGGAGCTGCACTCCTGCAGGGGCTGCCTCTGCTCTTGGCACAGACAGTTCAGACTTGCCTCGCCCCTGTTTTGGACCTGTTGCCCCTCTGCTCCCTCCTGTGCTGGTGGCTCAGTCCCACCTGGTTTCAGGGTCTCTCCCAACCCTGTCTGCAGTTTGCCTCACTGTGTAAAGAATCTCTTTCTCTTACAAGTATTGTTATTTATTCAAGGGCCAGTAGAATCTAAGGAAACCTATACTGAGCATGTGAACACAGAGATTTTTTTTTCACAGGTCTTAACTTGAAAATCTCCATGGTTATGGCTTCTTTTCACCAGCTCAGCTGCAAATAGCAAGTTGCTGCCCAGCACATAAAGGTGTTACTGCTGTTCAGAGGAAAGGTTTCCCAACATATGATTGTTTAATGCCTATCTCTTTTATTTTCAACATTTTTTTTCCTTTGAAAACAGCTGGCCCACTTATCTGAAACATTCTTGAGGTTACACTTTCCAGAGGCATAAAACTGAGAAGAAAAAAAATCCAGTTTATAAGATTAAAGCTTGCTGGGTCTATGAGCAATTGGAAGTGGATTTTGTATAGGGAACATCAGTTAACCCTAATTGGCAGGTCCTGGCCTGCCCGTGTGGCACATGTAACATAATGTGACATATGTGGCACACGCCTCAGGTCTTCCTTGCTCCCAGCAGAGCCTTGGGGTGGTCAAAGCCCCAACAATCACAAAGCTAAAACCCAGGCACAGAGGGATTTTCCTTTTATTGTTTCCTGAAAGGCACTGGAAGCTTTCCTATTTACTTGTCCATGGCTGTATCGTGAACAACAGCTGTCAGCAGGTCAGACTGGATCCTGGAGCAGAGAGATGAATGAGAACAGCTTCATGCTTAGGTTTTCTTGTAGCACTTACTACACTGCTTGTGTACCTTTAGTAACACCTTGTTTTAAGGTGTTCTGAGTTCAAGACTCACTCTCCTCACCCACTCCTGGCCCCTCACTACAGTGCACACATTGAGGTGCTGGAGTGTGTCCAGGGAAGGACAACAGAGCTGGGGAAGGGTCTGGAGCACGAGTCTGGTGAGGAGCAGCTGTGGGAGCTGGGGTCACTCGGGGCTGGAGGCTCAGGGGAGACCTTAATGCTCTCTAAAATTTCCTGGCAGGAGGGTGCAGCCAGGTAGGAGTTTGTCTCTTTCCCAGGTAACAAGGGACAGCACAAGGAAAGGCTGCCAGTGTGAGGCCAAAGTTCAGCTCACCTTGCTGTGTACCTGGACAAGAGATCCCTGAGCAGATTTGTCCCAAGGAAACGTTATGTTCAGCAGCATTGTGTCTTCTAAGACAGGTCAGGATTCAAAAATCTTCCATGGTGTGGTGCAAATCCTTTTCTTCCTGTCTGTTGCATGTGTCTTGCTGGTCATCACCACCACAAGTCCCTGAGAGAAGTGTCAGTGATATCTGCCAGGGCTTGGTGTGTACTCAGGGACCCCAGCCCCCATAGCCTGCACTGTCCTTGTCCATAATTACATGCATCTGCATGTACCAGCATCAGTGAAATCCTGGGGACCTTGACTTATTCCCCTCTTGAACCTTAAATGAACAGCACCTTGCACAGAGAAGTTGAGTCGTCACAAGCCTCAAGTGGGTAATGTTTATTTTTCCTCTGTTGCCTATTCCCCTTCTGGAAGAAGGAAGATCAATGGACTGTTTTAGCTCACATGACCTCTGGGAATACAGGATGCTGCCAGAGTATTTTTTTTTTAAGAAAGTGTGTGGGGGGAGGGGCTGCAAAGGAGAAAGAAATAAAAAAAAAATCTAAAGGTTTAAATACAGCCTTTTCCATGACCCTTCTCCAGAACCAATATTTTCCTAATAAAATAATGTGTAGCTTGTATTTTATTTTTCCCATCAACAAGGACTGTGAGTTCATTTGTTTGTTTTACATTGGCTGCTCGGAACAGTGTAGCTCTATGAGGTTAAAGAGATCCTCCGAGAAAGATCCTATTGATTTTAATTACCGAGAAACAGCCCACAGGGACAAAAGGACTTTGGCTGTTTATTTAGCCATCGCTGTGCTGCAGTATTGTGTAAGGAGAGATCAAATCAGTTGCCCTCATTATTACAATAATAATAAGGCAGAAAAGGTGCCTCTGGGCCTAAGGATTTTTTTCTTTTTTTTTTTTTTTGAGAGACAATAACCTCCACCACTCCTCCCACTAATAAAAGGCAGACTTGAGGAACAAGGAGCAATTACTATTCGTCAATATTAATTCAATTACGCTCCTGTTATTTATATTACAGGAAGGATTGTTTAATATTTTAGAAATATCCCAACCAAACCAGGGGCCACATCTGTTCTTTTACAGATTGATTTTATCCCTGCTAAATGCATGTTGAATGGTTTTTACCTCCTTTGGGCTGAAGCTAAGGTTAATTAGTTATTCAGCACAAACCAGTGGTACAGTGATTGTTTCTAAGAGTCTCTGGGTGGAGAATATACCTACTTGTGTGCTAAACTGGAAACCCTCCAGGGATCAGCAAGCATTACCTGCCAGGGATCTCTTCCCACCCATTCTGGACTAATACCAAGCCAGGTTTATGGTGGTCTTGAGAGAACAAAAATCAGTTTGTTCTGCTTATGCTATTTGCTAATTTTATTTTCTTGGAGCCTGCACCTCTGAGTTAGTCTCTGCTCTGTGACTTGGCCCGTGTTCACCATGAGAATTTAGTATTTCCTCATAGATATTCTCTTGCCTAATTACTTTTTATTGAAGTCTTGATACTTTTGACAGTAAGTGCTCAAACAGTCAAGTTATGGTGCCTTCTGTGAACAATATCTCAGGTCTCACCTGTGTCATAAAGAAATATTCTGGCCCATATTCTTGTTGGTATTGATCTTGTAAAACTGCCCTTGATTGACACAAGAGTATCCATCCAGCAGGTGGTTTTATGCAGGGGCTGGTTGTATAAAAGCCAGTTTTAACATGGACATGAGCAAAGGTGCAAACAGCTGTTGAAGGCAGAACTGATCTTTGTAACCCCATGGCCTGGCAATGTGTAGATGCACGTTGTTATTGGTACGGGAAAAATAATGGAGCTTCAGGTCATTGAAATGCAGCTGTAATTTAGCTGTGATCTGTGGGAGCCCTGTGCCTGTAGAGGATTCTGCAGATGGGCTTTAAAGAGAGCCCAAGGATAGGCCATATTGCACCATTTGCAGTCTTCTGTGTGAAAGGCAAGGCAGAATTTGACTCTATGTTTGTGCATCAGCTCAGCAACTGACTTCACACCTGAGGGTTTTCTTTATTTTCCTTTAAATCATGGCATTAGGAAAGGATTTCCTGGTTCTTGTTCTCCTTCAGCTGAAGCTTTGCTTGACTTCAGAGAATGTCACATGTGGTTTTAGCTATTTGAGTCATCCTCTGGGCCACTGTGTTTCACTGACTACCCTTGTGACTAATAGAGTTCCTAAGTGTTTCAAGCAGAAAGCTTTCAGCTGGTAAGGTTAATGCAGCACAGCATTGGGCAGGTGTTGCAGGTCAGTCCCTTGCTTAAATAATAGGTTGTTCTGCTGATGGTGCTTCCTTAAATATCCAAAGATGGTGTAGATTTGTTTGGAAGGTTGGAGAGGGCAGGTTTCTGAGCTGAGAGCTGCAGCATTGCCCCAGGATGTGGTAAAACACTCCAGGTACAGAATCTTTCCCAGTGGGCTGCTTTTACAAAATTGGTTAAAATAGTACACATGACATTTTGTCAATGTAGTTGGTTGCTGTTTGAATAGTTCTCCAAAACGAAAAACTTCAACTCAACTAGGCTAGCTGAATTTAACAGTTTAGTCTGAATTTAGCAGTTTAGATTGTTAGGAGCCAATGTTGATCATGAGGGTGGGAAGTAGCACAGATAGGTTTAGAATGATGATGATGAGCACCTAATAATAAGACACCTAAGATGGTTTTAAAGATAGAAATTTAGGCCTTTAATTGCATCCCAGGCTTGAAGACTGCATGTATTGTATTTTCAGTTTTTCCAACAAGAAAGTGGACTAGGAATATGCTTCCTCAGATTTTCCATGGTCTGGCCATGGATTTATGCTATTTCTGTTCTATTTTGTGACATGTTCTATTTCTGTGATCAAACCACACCTCAGAAGCTGTCAATATAGGAAGTCTGTGTCTAAGAAGAAAAGTAGAATAATTAAGCTTATTTTCGTTGTGATAAAGTGGAGGAAGGAAGAACAGAGGATGACACTATTTTGGTCTGCAGATACTGTGAATAAGGTTATTTTTTTAATAAGAAATCAGAACTAGCTGATGGAAAAGTACCTACAATTAGTGGTTTGGGAGAAATTGATTTTTAATGAAAGATGAAGTCTTAAACATATGGAGTAGAGATAAGCAGGGTGTTAAGAGTCTGTAGAATTGTATGTAAATATCATGGATTTATTCTATGAAAATTGTGAGTGTGATCTGTACCAGCTGTTTGTACAGGTCTATCTGAGAATGCTTTGCTAGACAAACCTTGTCAGGTAGCTGAGAAATTCTGAGTTGCTCTAGCAGCAAACAGCACAAAATAAGCTGAAGGACCAGGTGTTCACTCAGTTTTTTTATTATGACATTTGCCCTGGAATCACATATGTTGTGAAATTTCCAGGTATGGTCTCCCTTTCCAGAGCTAAGGTCTGTGGTGCAGACTACACTGAAATTAATGAGGAATTAACTGGAAATTGGACCATGGCTTTAGGAAAAGTTCTTCCTTGCAGCTGTGGCTTAGCTCCCCACAGTAAACTGTACTCCACCAGAAGACTAAGTTTTAAACCTATTTTAAGACCTTTCTTGATATTAAACATTAAATAATTTCTTTAGTGTCTTGAACTCAGCCTTCTATGTGGAGTCAGCCTAGGTAATGTTTCTCCAGCGTTGCCTCACCAGTCCCAAAGGCCTGTTTACCTTTTGTCCTCTTCTAAGTCCTTCTTTTATCTCTCATTTTCCTATCTTTACATCTCTCTGTCTATTCCATCTGCATACACAATGCCAGTGTCTTTCATTACATATATTATGGGTTTTCCCACCACTACTTGTTTACCTCTGGTTTTGTCCTCAGTTCCCATGAAGGGGCACCTGTAGCTGCTGCTTCTTCATCTTCTGGTCTTCTAAAACCCCTGCCCTTGCTACAGGATTTATCTTTCCAAAGAGTATGAAAAGCCTGTGCAACTTGTTGCTTTGAGATAAAAGGGCTGTGGAAGGTTCAGAGATGTTCCTTCCATGCATGATTCCTGCCAGCGTGAGCCATATGTGAGCCAGGCATTGTGCTAAAACCATACCCAGAGATGAGAAGTTCTTTTTGGAAAGGACTCTCCTGGCTGTAGGGGTGTCTGAGAAGTTTTTTGAGAAATTTCTGGGAAACTGAGTGAGACTGTCTCAGATTTCTCCAGTGTTTGTGGGAGATAAAGAAAACCCTCTTTTGCTGGCTAAGCCTTACCTGGGCACATGAATATTTATATATCTTAGTTAGACATAACACGAATAGTATTGATTTAGTCTTGCAAGGGAATTTGCTTGTTTCTCTGGGCCCAATCCCCAATGAATTTATAGTGATCAGGCCATTATGCTTGGGTGGCTGTATGACAGCAGTGCAGAATGGAAAATCTTGCTGTAAAAGCTATTGAATCAAGAGGGGACAATAAAAGGATTCTGTTGTTCACCCCCTTGGTCATGGCTTTTGGTTATGGTTACAGCTTAACACAACTACCCATCAAACAACTGTGTATTTTTATGATCATGTGTAGGGTGGTTGGTGGGTGCACAGACACAAAAGATTTAAAGCTGGTCTCTTTTTGTTTTTCCTTTTTGAAGGCTACATTAATTGTTCTGATGCCTGAGCATCTGCCCGATACGCATTGTTTCCTCTGCAGACTGAGAAAGACAAAAGCTAAATACAAATTTATTGAACAGGCAAGCTATAAGCCCTGAAGTTTGCACAATATTTTAATGGAAATCATACTTTGTCAAAGGCACATGTATCAAATTTTCTTTGTGGACACCATGGTTCATCAGTACCAGAATTAATTAAAAATTTCCTACCAAGCTTACTCACTGCTCTTCTGTTTATATATAAACATTTTTAGCTTTATAAACTAATGGCTCATTTCAGGGAGGAATGTGTCTTTTATTAATTCAAATGCATAATATGAAAATGTGCTTTGTAAAGTAATTCACTTTTCCGTTAAAAAAATCCATTCAGTTTTTGGTGGCAAAAGGGGCTTTAAATAATTCTTCAGCTTTCATTTTATGTATTTTTACAGTGTTAACTGGCAAAAGCTGATTCATTATCTGCTGTCCTAACTTTACCTGCTCTCAATAACTCACAAGTTCAGGTCACCCTGCAGTGGCTCCTTTCGCCTTCGCTCAGATACCATGTCTAACTGAATGGAATTGACCTGTTTAAGGCCTCTTCACTCCAACTGAATTATTTGATCATAGCCACAGACATCTGTTTGGGGCAGTAATTGGTTGTTTATAAGAGCACAGGAGAGCCACCAGCAGCAGCAAGACAATAAAGGCAAGGGACAAGCATGGAGGGCATGTAGACAGGTCCTGACAGACCACTGTCTGCTCGAGATAAGCAATGCAGATTAGTTATATGCACTCTATCTCACCACTGGGGCCTAATAATCCCCTTTAGCACTCATTCACAGTTATGTAGCAGACAGAAAACTAATACAGGGGGGAATCTGGTCCCACTGCCTCGCCACAAATCTCAGACACAGCTTCTGGAATCCACGGGGTTTTACCGTACAATTAGTTTTAAATGCCAATTTCATGGCGGCTCATGAGATGGAAAATAGAAGAATACTAGGTAAAGGTACCCATTGCAAACTAGATTATTTGAGAGGGAAAGATGGCTCCTCAAGATGTGGCTGTCACTGCTACTTTCTGGCTTGACAGCCACAATGTGGACATCGAGGTAAAGGGTGACAAAAATATAACTTGAAGGGCTGAATTGCTGGAAAAAAAAATGACATGGCATTTCTGTACTGTTTGTGTACAGAGAGGAGACAATGTGGGTTTTAATTGATTTGCAAAACCTTGTTGCAATTATTACGGAACACAGGGTGGTTGTGCTTGAGGGTGACTTGCAGTGGCAGCAGGCGTGTAAAGCATTGTGAGATGCACTGGGTTTGTCCTGGTACAGCTGCACGTGTGCTCCCCTCACTGTCAACCCAAACCCACATCACACCTCGTGGGTGCTGCCCAGCAGGGTTTAAAGGAGGCTGCAGAGGCTGGGATTTAAGAGAATTAGATGTTCACATTCAAATGTTGAATTAAGTAATTTTTAACTACATGCACAAATAAAAATGCATTTGTGTTAATAGTGCACATTAATTTCAATTTCAACTTAAAAGTCTGCATTTTGCAAGATGTAGATACCTGTTACAGCTCTGAGCCAGTGCAGGGAAGGAGAGAGTGCAGAGATGGATATTAAGATTGGCAGATCCTGGGATGTTTGCTTGAATTCCAGAAACACAGATTAGTGGGACATGGTGCAGGTGATGGAACGAAAAGATTGTCATTATTGTGGTGGTTGTTATGCTGTGCCACTCATTTCATGGGTAGCAGTTGCTCTCAGCGTGATGTAAATATGTGCTTATATGCAAATGGTAAGAAATGCTGTTCTCCAAAAGTGTCTTGGTTTTAGTGGTGCAAAGAAAGTGTCTATGACTCCTGAGATTTTCAAGTCCTGCATCTTGAAATCCAGTAATTTTTTGTGCAAATAATAATGAAAGTTTACTGTAGGCACCAGCGGGAAAGGTCATATCATCTCAAACTACTTTCTTAAAAAAATCCTATTACTTAAGGTGGGAAAAATGGAAATTGTTGACCTAAAAGCTTGGAGCATTGCTGTCTACAAGTACCTCTAAAGACTGCTGTGGCCAGGTGGGGGAAGGTATCTTCTCTCAGAAATCAAGTGACAGAATGAGAGGAAATGGCCTCAGAATGTGCTATGGACATTTACATTGGATATTAAGAAAATTTTTTTTCACCTAAAGGGTGATCAAGCACTGGAAAAGGCTGCCCAGGGAAGTGGTGGTGTTATCATCCCTGGAGGGATTTAAGAGGTGTGGTTGTAGTGCTTGGGGACATGGTTTAGTGGTGATCTTGGCAATCCTGGGTTAATGGTTGGACTCAATGGTCCTAGAGGTGTTTTCCAACCTAAATGATTTTATGAGTCTATGACGCCTGTTTAACAAGTGTCATATTTAATTTCTTTGTGTGTTTGATCAATCTACAATCGCAAAAGAATTTCTGCAGACATCTTTGTTTGCTATTTTCTGTTGGATATCCCAGTATTCCATTCGTGTTTTGCACAGCTCCCTCTCTACATGCATTTCCAAAAAAGTCTCATGGTTCTGGCATGAATTTCACATTCACATGGAACCTGATTTGGAAGAGACATAAAATTTGCATGGGAAACAAACCTTGCATGCAGAGGGCACTTTTAATGAGTTTTCTTAGTTAATTATAGAAGCTTCAAAACTCACCAATAAGGGACAGAATCCACAGTAAATTCACACAGCTCTGTTGAAATCAGCAGGGCTTTGCTACTTTACAGTTCTGCTCTGTGGCTTTTATCTGGGATTTTTTTTCATTTAGCATTGCCAGCTAGAGAGTTATTGTACAAGCAGGCTGTAAAGCACGGCAATGTTTTTGACTCCATCTACATGTCCTGTATTTGTTATCTAATTGCCAATAGACCAAACTGCAAAGGGACAATGTTTTTCAACCAAACGACCTGTAAGTAACAGGAAATCTTATGCTCTCACCTCTTTGGCCAAGACAAGAGCATCCACATTTTACATAATGAGAGAAATCAACTGTTCTTTATCAGTGCTTTTGGTGCAATTGCAAATCTTTAAAGCCTAGCTGCTTCTTGGA
The DNA here is from genome assembly GCF_052056855.1 of Sturnus vulgaris. NCBI lineage: Eukaryota > Metazoa > Chordata > Aves > Passeriformes > Sturnidae > Sturnus > Sturnus vulgaris. The sequence continues at coordinate 6,777,988 of NC_142246.1, forward strand.
TTTAACAACTGCATCCCAACCCTCCATGCATCAGGAACATGCAGGTCACTTTTATACAGCTGCAGTGAATACTTTTATTTGTAACCTGAATGAACTTAAAATTCAGCCTCAGATGTTTATGCAGGATCCCTGGCTGCTCAAAGGGAGCCCTGTGCTTCCATACAATGGGGGATTGTGAGTGTTTATTTGACTTTAAGCTATGCATTCATATTTAATGAATTACAATTAAATAATGTGAAGACAATTTACAGTGTCTCTGGTCACTCCAGGCTCCTGGCTGGTTGCAGCCTCTGTATGAGCAGCAGCACTGAAGTCCTTACTCATGTGCACAGAGGTACTGCTCAGGCTGCAGCCCCAGCTGCTTTTTCAGAGCTGTGATTTTGTATTTGGACACATGAGCAGTCCTGATTCTTTGTTATTTCAGTGTGTCTCCCCCAGTATGTTCAGTCTCAGTTAAGGTGTTGCTGGAGTGACTGGCATGATGGGAATGGTTTCCCCTTGGGAATCCATCTGGAGATGCAAATTGCATCTTCTGAGTCTCACACCCCAGCCAGAGAGGTCCCTTTGCTCATAACGAATCTCAGAAGTACAATATTTAATGTGCTGGGACTTCTAATGAAACAATAAACTACATTTACAGCTGTTGCCAGTTATTACCACACTCCATTCCAATGAATAGTTGTATCAGCCACGTTTCCATTTCTGCAGAATTTTTGCCTATCTGATTTGGTGGATTGTCCTGCTGTCTGTCTGCATCTAAGGCAAAGTCTGGTGGCCTCTGGCTTATCCTCCATTTCTTCAGAGGGACAGTTCAGCTTAATGTTCAATCTAGTTTGTCTAATTATTTAAGCCTCTAATAACACAGATTAGTCAGATTAGCAGGAAGGTTTCAAATCAAAAATATAATAATTGCTATCACATTGGCCAGCCTAATCAACATAGGCTGATAGCATCTGCTTTACCCTATGCTTTCATATTATGAATTAAGTTTCCAAATTGAACCAAACTATTTCTAGGAGTTGTATTTTCACTATTTGGTTCTAGCAGCCCTTGTGAGCTCTCGCAACATCCCGGAGATTGAAAGCAGTATACATTCCTTTCAGTTAAAATTTTGTTTTGTTTTCAAGTAAAAGAGTCCCAAGAAATAGAGAAGAGCCTAAGCTGTCCTTGGATGCAACTTATCTGGCTATGTTATAACTAAAAGATAAATAGTAATCTTTTTAAATTTTCTCTGCTTTCCTTTATTTTTAATATTTTTCCTTAGTTTTCTTCATTTTTTTCCTTATCACCACTTAGTAACATCAAATAATGTCTTATATGACATGACCAACTCCATCACCAAAGGATTTATTTGCTCTCATGTCCTCGACTAAGGTTGAAGTCATGTGCAATGCAGCCTCTCATTCTGATTTTTGCTTCCTAAAAAATCAGGTAGTACTTATTTTCAAGTATGGCCGTGAAAGTACTCCTGGCTTCTGACACAGGTGGTGAATTTTGTACAAGTTTGTAGCTCCTGGACTTTGCTCCAGGATTTTGTTCTGCTGTCCTTCAGTAAATCTGAAGAGGGGTCTGTCTCCTGTGACCCCTGCTTTGACAGCACATGCTTCCATGACCCAGAAGAAAGGAGTTTCAAGCCATTGCTTTCATCCCAAAATTTTCGGGCTTCCTAGTAATCCAAGATTTTAATCTTCATGCATCTAGAATATAAGGACTCACACTTTCAATTCCACTTGGCTTTGTTTTTTTCCCACCTCTTTTTCTCTGATTACTTATGCCACTGTGAACCTTAGGGGCTGAGGCATTTTTTATAGCATTTTAACTGTATCTAGCCTACTTGTTGTAGTAGAGCCAATAGATGAACTCCATCACAGCATTCATGGCATGAATGCCTTAACTTGATTGCTTGGCTTTTAAATACTTTTATACATAAATTTACTCTCATTTGGTTTGTTTACTCACATATGCTTGAATAAAGAAAATAGCAAAGCACGGTAAAGAGAGCTTGAATCCAGAATCTGGAGGTTCAGAATGCAAATTGGCACAGGATGCCAGCTGAAAGCAGAAGATTTCTATGGCAAAAGCTCTGGTGACATGGTCTTTAACTCTTGGTGGTTCAACTGATATTTAGCACCTTCTAGAAAAGCTTATTTCACATTGTTATCATTTCACAGGGGTTTTCCCTGGAAGTGTCCAGAAGGCATTTGGATGTGGCTCTTGGGGACAGGGTTTAGCAGTGATCACAGTGGTGCCAGGCTAGCAGTTGGGCTCAGTGATCTTAAAGGTCTCTTCCAACCTTAAGGATTACAGGATCTCAAAATGCTGCCTAGATTTTTCCTGTTTGTAACCCTTGTAGATTTGGCAAGTAGGATTATTGTCATAGGTGGGAGGGCCTGATGCTGAGACAGTGAAATGTTGTGGCTGTGGCAGGTCAGGAGTGAGCTGGCAGGAGGGACTCTGTCCCTGGTGTTTTGCTTCCCAGCTCCTCCACCATGGACATCAGCTCCCAGCCCTTAGCAAAGACCAGCCATGGAGTCTGGCTCCAATTTCTCTGGGATAACCTCTTGGCAGTGATTGCTCTTCCTCATAAGCAATAATTATACAAAAAAGTTAAATTCATTGCTTGAATTGCTCTCCAAATTTCACAGAGAACTCAAATATTGGACTGGTTAAATTTTATGGTGTATTTCATTGCTAGATGAGTAACATGAATCAGCATTTTATCTCCTTTTAATTTCTAATGCTTTCTCCTCACTGTACCACATTAAAACAGAGAAAGAAAACAAAAAATGTAAATGAGAATCCTAATTGTTGCAGAACAAGAATCAAGTCTTAGGGTACAGCATTTGAGGGTCAAGAAATGAAACGTGTTCTCAATTCTGTTAATAATTCATATTGTTACAGAGATATTAGAGCTCTTGGACTGAAAAAAATTCAGACTGAATACAAATTTGATAAAATTGTTGGACTTTGAGGCCATCTGAAAAAGTCCCAGGAACTCAATGAATTTTGACTGAAAGTCTTGCAGAGTTCGCACATTCTTCTGTCTGGCAGTGAAATAATAGATTCAAAACACTGGAATGACAGTGGCTTTATTTCAGAGATCTCTGAATATTTTACTAGGAGGAGGATTTTTTGAAAATACAATAGGAATATCAAAACCTTTGCAACAGGGTAAGCAGAGAAGAGGTATATTCTGTATATTAGCAGTGATTCAGCTGAGAGACTCAGAATTTTAGACCCAGGTCCATTCTGAGCATTGCTCTTGAGGTCAGCAGGACTCAGGCCAGTGCAAACTGCACACGTGGTACAAGATTTGCTTGCTGTGTGTTGTCTGGGAAGCTCATTTCAGACAGACCTGGATTGAGAACTACATGTGGGTATCTATCTCTGAAGATCTACTCACCCACTCTGCACAGGCAGATTGCATTTTAACTCCAGAGAAAGTGACTGCATTGGGAAATGGGGAAAATATTCATTTGTTTTACAACCAAAGGTGCCTTTACCTTCAGATACTCAAATGTGAAAGTATATTTGTCTCCCACCAATCAAATATAGTATGGATATCACCTCCAAGAAATAGAAGGTAATGTATTACTTTTCCTTCTGTTTTGTGCTGTATGTAAACATGCAAACACCCGTGACACTCCACTGTGATGGCAGCCAATAGACTGAGCACTTACCCTCGCTGCTGTTGTGCAACCATGGGCAATTTATCTAAGTCTCACCTCTCTTAAAACACTTTTATCAAAATTGGCGGTCAAACAGCACTGAACCATGGTGGCCTCAATCTTAAATGCTGTGGTGCAGATTTTAATTTGGGAAAGATTAATGCACTCTCAAGTGTTAATGCCACAGCTTTCTGTTATCTACATTGATGGGTGTCAGCTAATTTCTGCAGAAGGATTGTAAAGCAAACTGTGCATGTTGATGTTTCGGAAACCTAAGCTCCAGAATGGTGAGATAATAGAGAGGGGAATGGAACTATTTTCTCAAATTTCTTTTAAATTAGAAAATGTTTCCCCTGTCTTTGTAAAGCCGAGCTACCGAGTCAATTCCACTCAAGCTGATTCTTGAAGATATAGGGAATATTTCATTTAAAGGAGCAGTAAAAGTGTCAAAAGATACTTTATCAAGGTCGCTTTTAGATTGAAGATAACAACACATCTTGTAACAAATATAGACCCCCACAGTAAGCTTTGTAATTTCCAGTGCTGTAGTAGCTCTTAGTCTCTGTCTCCATCATCTCTCACAAATTTTTTTCCTTGTCTGGTCACATATAATCATAATCAACAAAAACCCTTTTGTTCATTTAATAAAATGACAAAAGCTGGTACACTTTGACTGGTTTATTTTTCAGCTTCCTACAGTTTAGCAAATACAACTTGAGTTTGTTCTAGTTTTTAATAGACTTTCCTAACTGTGAAGATGATGTCTGGAAAGAAGGTAACTGTGAAGAAGATGATGCACAATAACTAGGAAATTTTATTTGTGCAGACTAATTTACACAGGAAGGGGGGGAATGCAATTAAGCTCATAAAACTTGCTCCAGCAATGATCCAGGTCAAGGGGCTAATGGTGAATTGCATGAATAACAGTCACTCACCCAAGTCACATTAAACAGTCTTGATAATATCATCCAAAATAGCCAATTATTTTGAGTGTTATGAGAAGGTCCTGTTGTTATTTAACAATGGTTTATATGGCAAAATAGTAATAAAGAGTATAAGGTAAAAAATAATTTCAAAGGGATTAGTTGCAATTCAGTTCACAGTAAACTGTTTTTGTGCCAGAGGGATGAAGGAGCAATGACTTAGAGGAGAGTGAAGTGCATTTGACTTAGCAGCGATTTTATCTGTTCAGTGCTTGCCAAGACAGTGCCATCAGCTCCAGTTTGAAAGCAGGAGCAGAGAAGGAAATGGCACAACCACTGCAGCAGAGCCCTACCCACTGCAAAACATCTTCCCCACGACCATGGACTTCCTCCTTCGGTTATAGTGAGGGATACAGGGTGGGAGGGCTGGCAGCTGCTGGGTGGATAAGGAGGGAGATAGTGAAGATGTGCACTGGCCAGGCACAGTAAAAGAGGTTAAAGGGATGTTAAATTGTTATATCTTGCTGCATTTACCAGGAAAGGAGTGCAAGAGGGGCCTCAGTTTAACTCTGTATTTTGTGTTAGGGATTTTCTGACTTTAAATCTGTTTAATTTATATAATAATATTTGCCTGTATTAATTTTTACAGATATTCTTCTTGAATCTGATTATTTTCAATTTAATTCCACAATAACAAATTATTATTATTTTTTTTAAAAAATCTCTGCTTTAGTTGTGGTCCACATAACTCTTGGTAATCCAGCTTTTGTTGGTATTTATTAAAATCATGTGACTATACTTGTTGCATGTTATTAATAGTAATGCAAAATCTAGATTGAATATTGGCATGATCTCACTTTGCTTGTCTTTGTGAGGTTCTGATGGAGTAAAGGTTCACTGACAACTTTTCAGTAAACATTCTTTGTGCTTTAACTTGACAAATGGAGATTTTTTTCAGCTATTGACTCATAAAAGACCAAAAAGGGCCAACCTGTCAAGTGGTTTGCTTTTTCATAGGGGTGTTCATTATCAGAGAGGTCAGGTATCTATGCCCACCATTGATCCTCTCCATACAGGAAGGAAGTTTTGCAACTTAACGATAATTTTGTAGTTTAGTTTTTGCTCTGACTGGTGCAGATCTTCTGGTTGCAATGTAAATGTTCCATCTTGGCTTCCAGGTGCTAAACTTGAGATTATACCAGATTTTTTCTTCTAGTCTCTCTTCTACCTTAGAGCTTTGACCCTGAAGTTCACACAGTGTAAAAGCAGATTTCAACATCTTGAACTTGATGTGATGGCCAAGCAGGGGTTTAATTAGAACATCTTAGAGCATGCTGACATCAAGTAGCTTTCTGTTGCTTGACAGCCAGGATATCCCAGCCATAACAAAAGGGTTAAATTAACCTGCATAGACCTATGTGACACTATTCAGTTTTTATTTTTGAGACATTTGAGAGTCTTCAAGGGAGAGGAGTCAAATGCCTCTTTAGGGCCCTCAAGGGTAAATCTGTACAATACTGAGGTGTTTAAGAGGAATTGCAAAGGATTGATACTGCTGTGATCTGAGCAAGGCTACAAGTCAACTTGAGAAATATCACCACTGATGATTAACTCACTATGGTGTATTTTGATAGTCCTGCATTTGCCAGGAGCTGTGGCTACGGTGTGAAAATGACAGTGCCCTTTTCTGGAGAAAAAATCATGACAGTATTGGAAGTGTTATGGATTCTGGACACTTGGGACATGACTGTAAAGGGTCCTGTGTGACAACATGGGTTTTCATAGTTTTGTCTCTGTGTTGAAACAGTTTATTCTGCTGCTGTGTTACCATGGCTTCAAATATGCAACGTGCAGCTTGTCATAAAATTCTGATTGAATTTAAACCATGTGTGTGGTTAGGGAGACATCTGTTAATTGTTCATGAAATTAATTGAATGATGACTATCTAGTTGAGTTTTCACTGGATTTATTCCTAGGGGCTGTAATTGCTAGTTTTGTAAAAGGTACCTCACAAGCAGGTTATTTTTGGAAAGAAAAAGCCCCTTACATGTATCTCCTATAAGCCTGTATTCTGGTGTTGAGTATGCAATTTTAAAAATGAGATTGTAGAAACTCCTCATATTAAAGCAAAATGCTTGTTTTTCATACGGGAATTACAGAGTGTAACATAATTGGGCTCACTGAAATGAATTCAACATTTCTCAGAGAACAAAATCATTGAGCCTACTGACTAAATTTAACAGCCTAATAGAAATATGCAGGTGAAGGTACAATTAATTTTAATTACTAGACTATACATTGTTAGTTGCACAGCCATGAGTAAAATTAAAATGGCAATCACAATTAGAAAATTGCAACCTCATTGTGCAACAAATTAGTCACAAATTAAAAGTCCAGGAACTATTATACATCCACTTTATTGCTTTATGACCATTATTGCCCTGATATGGATTTTATTTCTTTAATGTCGTGTCCACTTCTTTATACCTTATCTTTGTTTAGAATCTCTGGCTCCTTCCCAGGTTGTGACTCTAAGAAAAGAAATAATATAGGCTGGAGGGCTATGACTTCCCTCTTCACTCTGGACAGAAACTCCTAAGTGGCCCTGTCCTGCTCATGGGTGGCTTTCAGAACAAGGTTTGTCACTGGTTTATTTCAGTGAGGTTTCTAGAGCACAGAAAATGGCATTCAAGGGGTAATAGCTGAGGTCTGTGTGTGATGTAACCCTTTTAGAAAAAGTCAGGCCAGTTAAAAACCGGAATCTGGAGGGAATCTACATTGGTGTAAGTTAGGCTCTCTCCCACCTCTCCCCTCTGGCTGGGCACATGGATGGCTTGCACTAAGAATTTTAGCTGCAGGAGTATTTCTGCTATAAGCCCAGGTTTCAGCTGTTCTCGACATGGATTTATGAAATGAGGTTTAACAATTATCCCAATCTTGCAAGGTTTGTGGTGGTTGAAGCTGCCTTTGCCTTGAGACACTTGAGGAGCCATCATGGAGTGGCTGAGCTGGAGTAGTGCCTGCAAACACCTGAAACGCAGCTACTGGAAGTGCTGCAGATATTCTGCAAAATCACATTTCCCTGCTGTCCCACACCTGGAAATGAGGGTCTGTACCTACCTGGCACCAGCAGCTCCACTTCACCTGCAGATGAGTACAATGACACCAACAGCACTCACCATTGCCACAGCACTGCCTTGGGTCCTTTGCAGGGTCAGCCTCATTTTGAGGTGATCCAAGGCTTTACCAGATACCTCGATGCCTCTTGTGCAAAACTGAGGATCCATGGAGAAAGTTACTTTAACTTCAGTCTCCAAATCTTCTTTTCTGTCCAAGATGCACCAGAGGAGCAAGAAAGAAATTCTCTTATGAGCACCTGAAGTATGCACTCTACAGTTAGCCCAGTTACTTCAGTTGTAGGATCAGAATGGCTTGTGTTGAAAGGAACCCTGAAGATCATCCAGTTCTAAACCCCCTGCCATGGGCAGGGGCACCTTCCACTGGACCAGGCTGCTGAAAGCCCCATCCAGCCTGTCTTTGGACACTGTCTAGGTTGGGAAATCTACTACTTCTCTGGGCAATCCATGCCAGTGCCTCAGCACCCTCATAGTAAAGAATTTCTTTCCAATACTTAATCTAAACCTGCCCTCTGCCAGTTTACAGCCACCCCCCTTGTCCTGTTGCTCTTGTAAATATTCTCTCCATCTTTTTCCATCTCCATCTTTCTTGTAGGCTCCCTTCAGGCACTGGGAGTCACCCCAGCCTTCTTTTCCCCAGTGCTCCTGAGGGAGGCCAAGGCACAGGACTGAACACACTGGCTGGGAAGAATAGGACATGGCAGGATATTTAATCAGAGTTCATGTAGAGAGGACCCTGGGGAAGGGGTTTAAGACCAAACAACCAAACCCCAATGCAATCCCTGTTCTTGACATAATCTCAGCTCTCTGGGGTCTTTTCTAAAGTCACCAGAGCATTGATCAGTTTTTGTGAGCCCCAGCAGAGGCTTTTGCAGTGCTTGGAGAGCTGAAACTCCATTTCAAATATGCAATTGAACAGCTATCAGAGGGTAATGATATTTAGTCACTACCACTTGGGACTGGATTTTAATTGATGACCCAGAGGTGAAAGTGTTTATATTCCATTACCTGCTATTGCCAGTATTTTTTTTTCCTGTAATCCTCTTTGCTGTAATATGAATACTTTGGGAAGAGGAAATTAAAGTGGGACTGAAGATATGGAAGTGAGAAAAAAATATATTTATTCCCTGGTTATCTCTCTATATTTAAGGCCTAACAGGAATTCCTTAGTGTAATTCCAAATTCTGTTGTCTACTGTTAAAATGGAATCAACATATAATTTATTGAAGCAACTTTATTTTTTTAACTGCAGATTGTTGACTGTAATTTTCCACAGATTTTTGCTTCCATGTTTGCACTGTTCTCAACAGGAAGGATTTCTTCTTATCTGAAGCAAAACTCATCCATGATTGCAAAATCAAACACTGAAATCTCCCTCAGCTCTGGGAGAGGAGAGAACCTGTGATTTACTGCATGTTTATGGAGCTCCTACTGCCCAATTGCAGAGAGTCTTGCAGGGTTTACTTCAGGATATAAACTGAGGAAAAATAGTAGCATGATCAACTAATACAATTGTTTTTTCAGAAGTCACAGAAGTTTCATATTAGCTGTAATTTTTATATCTCAGACCGCCCTGTGTTTTAGAATTTCTTGATAGGCTAATAAGGATTTTTTTTCTTGAAAATGTGGAGATGTAGAAATGAAATGCCAGCTTGGAATCTGTCTGGATGTATTCTGTACAATTGTTGTTTTGAATGATTTCTGAGGCAGGGAGTATCTAAAATCAGGGAAACTTTTATAAGTGCCACTGGCTGATATCTATGTGCTGTAGGTTCTTTTTTTTGGGAAATATGTTCCTTCAGCATTAATATTAGCAGTACTAATAAAAATATCTCTTTTATGCTTTTGAATTAAAAAAAAAGTTATCATATCAGCTTCTCTGAAAAGCAGGTTTAATGATAAGTGAGAATGACCTGTTCAGGGCCATGCATTAACCTTGCAAGAGAAACAGGAATATTATCTGGATTTTTGTTTTTTGAGCCATGGTGGGCTATTGAAGCTCTCCTGTGTCCAAGAATTATACATCCCATCCTTGTGTGAAGCCAAAAGTTCCTGGCATGCAGTGCTTTTCTTGGTTATGGCCTTTCCATGCTGCTATTTTAGAAGGTTAAAATGTTATTATAGGAAATGTGGTGAACTTGTATAGAAGAATATGTTGATGCAAGGAATTACTTGTTCTATTTTTCCCTCTGCTCTTTCTGGTAAGAAATCGGCCTTACCCATGAGTCAGGAGGTTTTTGGTGTTCAAATGCATGGAAGAGCTGCAATACAAATATGTTGTGATTTGGGTCAATAACTTTGCATTAATATTTGCCATTGGTAATAAGTGAGTGGAGCCTCATGGGAAAGCTGCAAAAATGGAAATGTCTCCTTGTAGACATGTGTTCCTGAAACCAGGGTCTGCAGCTGACAGAGCAATTGGAGAGGTGTCTTTAAGCTTTACTGTTGGAGTCCTGAAACTCTATGAGACTTTTAAATTCCTCGGTGTGGTGGGGAGGAGGGGTAACTTGCATCCTGAACTTCCCGTGAATCTCAGGAATATTGCACGTTTCTTATTCAGCCATTTTATTTATGCTGCATAAAGTGTGAGTGTGATTCTTTAGCTATAGCTGAGAAGGCAGCCCTTCACTGAATCCCAGGTACTGCAAACTGCTGTATTCCCTACAAAGAAATAATTACAAATCTGCATAGTAAATTATTTTCTTACAGTCTAACGGGACTCAACAGAAAACACGGGTTTGAGCATGTAGCTTTGAAATTAAGCAGTGTAACAGCATTAAAAAAGTATCCCTTGGAAACCTTCATCTCTGATTTTATTTTATATTGTTATAGTGCTCATGCTTCAGTGATTTCCTTTCATCTAGTCACTGGGCTGAGGAAATAACACAGAAAAGGAAACCTCTTGAGTTTCTGATGTACATGGTAAATGGTCATTTCAGGGACCATGCGCTATGGGGCCTCAGACTGAAGGTTTAATTTAATTGGTTGAAATTAAAAAACATTCAAGCCTCATGAAATTATAACCTTTACGCCTGGTGTGTCAGCTACATCTGACACTAGCCTTGTTGTTTAGAGATGAAATCCCTCCCCTATTTAAATGGAAGCTCCTGTGGGACCCACGTAAACCTTGCACACAGAAGAGGCAAGTGACTCTGATCACTAGATCACTACTCCAACCATGGTTAACATCAGCAGCATTTCTTTCAAAAGTTTGTGTGTCTGTGTTTATCTTTGTTATTTGAAAAATCGTGTCTGTTTAAAAATTCTTCTTTGTGTTTTCACTGAGGGAAATGAAATACATGGGACAGAGATCTAAATTTGTGTTTCCTGTCAATAAATTAGGAGCTGAGGTTCAATTTAAATTTTTTTGGAGTGGTAATCTGTTCTACATCAGTTGAACTTTCTACATGATCATTTGTTGGGTGTGTTTTCTGAGCCAGTTTTCCTTTCTTCTTGGTTTAGATTATAAAATGCAAGAACAAAATAATAATTTTTTTTCCTGGGTTTCTGTACAGTGCTGAGAACAGAGGCAATGCAACCTTCTTTCATGCTGGAGCCATTACCATACTGCCAAACAAAAATAATTTTTCATCCCATATGCCATGAGGTACAGATGGGATGTCTTCAATGTTTCAGGATGGAGTTTTCCAAAAGAACCTGCAGAGAGGCAGATTCTCAATTTCTGAAGACTTTCAAATGAAGCTGAGGACAGCCACTTTTAGATTCCTTTGGGGAATCTCACTACTATAAACGTGCCCATCACATTTTTTGTGACTCAGAGATAAAACCTCTGCAAGCTTGTAGAGATGACCTGGCCCTTTAGGAGGAGATCTGCTTACAGAGATGTCCCAGCTCTGTTTGTATCATGTCCATTGAATTTGCTCAAATATCTTTATTCTGTGAGAATCTGGGTCCTCAACTAGTCCAGAAACTGTGTTACCACAGAAATGTCAGTGATGGCTTCTCATAATACCTGAACTTTTCTGTGGAAGGGTAAAAGTGATGTGGAAAGCCAATCAACCAAAGTGACCCATTCCTTCTTAGTCTTTTGCTGTCAACAGATGCATCAGCTGCTTTTTCAGCTTTTTGTATAATATGGGCATAGATATGGTTCTGGTTATCCTTAACAAAGATTTTACGAGGAATAAGAAGTGAAAAAATTTAATGATATTTGGAATCTGGTATACTTTTATTACATGAGAATCTGGAGGAGAAGTGAATAAGTGCCAGGAAAATTGGTATAACATGGAGGGAAAAATAGATGGGAAATTTTTGTTCTGAGTAAGAAATATGAGAATGAGGTGCTGTTCAGTGAAAAAGTTATCAGAGCAGAGAAAGTCCCACAAGGGACAGTTATTCTTTGATGTTCACTTCTATTGAATATCTTTGGCAGGAATTTAGGAAGGTTAGAGAACACCAAACACTTAAAAGATGACAATAAAGTTAATACCAGATTGTCTTAAAAGAAAAGTTTGCAAAGGGAAATATTTTTGATGCTGCAGCAAATTGTCCTCCTCTGCCTGGCTGCATCATTCCGTGAAGCAGTAGGACTCATAAAATTAAAAATCAAAATTCTGAAGCAGGAGTTGTACCCTTGTTTTTTTTTTATGAGGGCAGATGTTCAGATCCCAGTTTTTGCATCTTTCTGTCACCACCAAATTCACAAAACCCTGAGGAAGTGCCAAACAGTCTTGGGAACATATGCAATGCCATCAGTGTGTGGGTTGACTTGTTGAGGCACTTGGCCTCCATAAGCTTATCAACAAGAACAGTTTGTTTTCATGCCCTGTGGTGCTACTTATCCTCAATTCATTTCATGAATAAAAAGGACAAAATTGGTGAAATTCTCAAACTATCTGATGCAAACGGACTTTTTCAAATGTTGAATCCAAGTTAGAACTAATCCTCCATTTAATACTGATGTAATATGTATAGCCAAGCTAATGCATTTATTATTGAAGCTGTGCTTGCATACTTGCCCTTGAAAAATGCAAAAGATGCAGAAAATCTGTCTAAGAGGTCTTTTCAACTCGGGGCTGGCTTCTAATGCTTTGGGGGAACATCAGTGCCTCTCTGTCATATGTTTCAATACAACTTTGCAGTGGGGAGGGATAAAGAGATGATTTTATCTGGAAACTAAGGCATTGCTGGTCTTTGTTTGTAGTGAGGTTTGTGCAGGATCCAAAATGTTGGCTTTCTGATCACGGGAACGTGGAGACAGTCATCAGTACTGGAGATCTGCAGTGGTTATAAAAGGGAGTTAAAAATCTATGACTCAAACATGTCTCCTTTCACCTCCTTGCTCACCAGTGCAACCTGTGGGACCTAAAAGGGTCACAAGAGAGCTGGAGAGGAGTTTTTTATAAGGGCATGGATTGATAGCACATGACAGAATGGTTTTAAACAGCTAGAACATAGGTTTAGGCTAAATATTGGGAAGAAATTCTTTACTGTGAGGTTGGTGAGATGATGAAACTGGTTGCCCAGAGAAGCAGTGTCTGTCCCATCCCTGGAAGTGTCCAAGGCCAGGTTGGATGGGACTTTGAGCAACCTGATCCAGTGGAAGGTGTCCCTGTCTGTGGCATGAGGTCTGGAACTGGATGATCTTTAAGGTCCCTTCCAGCTCAAACCATCCTATGATTCAGAGCATGGAAACAAATGGGAGTCATTGCCTAACACTCAATAGATTTCCCCTGAAAACCAAGGAACTATCAGCCCTTTCCCAGCTCTGTTTCCAAGAGAAAAGCACTGAACAACCTCCTTCCCTGCATGAGCCCTTATAGTGATAAAAGACAGAATGTTCTGCTGGAACGTTTGGAGCTGTGGGGCTTTTGGCTCCTCCAGGGAGTGGGACACTGCAATCTGCAGATTGAATCAATCTGCGTCGGGAAGCGTGATGGTGAAAGAGCCCATTCACAATAACAAAGCGACACATTGAGGGAGCAGCCTTTACTTCTCTGAGCATAGATAAGACGGCTTTTTAAAAAGTGAGCAGGCACAGAGCAACTGCAGCCTCACCCAGTAGCAGTTTTAATCCTCTTGCTTGAGATTGGTAGAAGATTTGGCAGGTAGGATGGGGTAAGTCTCTTCTTGTTATCTGAGAGGAGGACAATGCTATTACAAGTAAAGCAGCAAGAGAATTCTTGCTTGATAATAGAGTTAAGGGGAGTAAAAAGATAAACTGTTTTTTTTTATTGGGGGGAATAATAAGATTGTCTGGACTAACTTTAGTGAAACTTGTTATTGTGTCTCTGATTTGCTTGTCTTTGGGTCCCTTGGGCACAGCACTGAAAAGGGCTTTGCTGTTAACCCATGGATGCTGTGCAGGGCAGCAGAGGTCCAGCCACTTTTGTTTGCTTCAAGGCACCCCTCTCTTTTGCTGCTTCCTAGGAGTATTTTCTAGGAAATGGTTCTTAACAAGTTGGTTTTTATAATTTTTGTTTAGAGGCCCAAGTTTTGCACCCTTGGACTCAGGTACTGTCTGGGAGATAATGCCCATCTGATGAAAACCACCTCATGTGTACAGTTACCACACTTGTGACATGGGTCTGTCCCATGTAAACTAAAGAAGATTCTGGGGAGAACTCTGCCAGAGATTTCCATAGCCACTGATCCCAGCCACCAGAGGGAAACACAACCATATGCATTAACCCAGTCAGTCATGTGCACCTTTTCCATATGTGCCAAGTCTTCTTGGACAGCTGATGTTCTCCAGGGCAGGCCAAACCATTGTAAGACAATAAGATTCTATACCTCAAATACGACTCAGGGACTGCATTTCCTGAAGTCCCACCCAGCTGGTGCTGTGGGGGCTGCTGGAGCTCCAGTGGGCTGCTTTGTCTCTCTTTTTGCAGCTGTTGGTTGGAGGCACTGTGGGAAGGATGCTGTCCTGTCTCCACTAAGTGCACATAGAGAGCATGGTCTGTGGTGCTGGAACAGAGCATGAATAGTGTAAAAAAGTGCTGTTGCCACAAACACCCTGAAAAGGCTATTTACAGACACTGTCACAGAAGGTTTTGCCTTCTGCCCTCCATTACCTAATGGTTTCTGTTGTCTAGAAGACAGCAGGTCTAATAACCAAGCAAACACCTTCCTGCTCTGATGAATCAGCCCTTCCTCTTTGTAACCTACTCTTCCTGAGCTGGGCAGCCAGGCAAGTCCCATGTGAGTGTTTGCTGAGCTGGAGAGCTCCTGCAGCCTCCTGTCTGTGTGTTTGTGTGCTGAAGCCCAAACCTCTGCCTGGGGGCTGCTTTACAGACTGGGCTTGTACTCAAACCAAATGAGGACCAGAGGAAGTGAACCTTGGTTTGTACATAAACCATGTCCATGCTGATGCATTTGCCCATAAAATTTACAACTAACAGACCCTCCAAGGACAAAACTCAATTTTTCATAATAATCATGTATTTGTCTAGAAATCTAGGGCTTCCTATTTTTAGAATGAGCAGAAAAATATTTTTTTTTTCTGATGAGCATTATCTCAGGGCACTGGGTGCTGTTGCAGGTCTCCTGGGATGGAGGCAGGCTGTCAGACAAGCCACTAGTGAAGGAGCTGTGAGATGTGAGGTTGCCTGCTGCCTCTTGGTAATTTCTGGTGGCAGGGGCGAGGATCAGGGGATGGCAATGCTTTTCTGAGCCAGTGCTGGCACATGGTGAAAGGAAAGAGTCCCTTTTTCAGTCCCAAGCCTGGGAGCTCTGCTGTGGCCACCAGCTCCAGTGCAAGCTCCCTGCACATCCCCTTCCTGACAGGGTGCCTGGCTAAAGCTGGTAAAACACCTGCTGCCCACACACTGAATGCCAAGGACAAATGGAGACCCTTAGGAAGGGAGGATTGTGGGCACAAGAGAAGATTTTTTTGGGCTTCACCGTGGCTGGGCATGAGAGGTTTGTCATCATCCTGCAAAATTCCCCCTTGGAGGAGGAGGTGCCTCTCACTGCATGAGCTGAGCACAGAGGCAGTGCCTGTTTAAGACTGATTTCTTGAAAAGCAAACCCAAAACGTGTCTGTGAGAGCAGCACGAGTCCTGGAGCCCTGTGCCATCCCCAGAGCCCCTCTGCTCCCCCCCAGCCCTGCTTCCTCCTCTTCCCCCTCCCCACAACTATTTAATTTTGCTCTGGCATGAAATAATAGAGTGCTGTGTATCTATTACAGATGTAAAGAGATTTAGACTGCCACAGGTTTCAGTAGCACATTCAGAGCCCTAACAAAGCTGGGTATAATAGACTCTCCCTGCCATTATCCATTCAGCAAGTGTAATAAATGACTCGGCCGCAGCCTGCCATATACCACCCGGCCTAGATAACAGCTGAAAGGAGAAAATTAAATTTTGCTTTTGTTGAAACATTATGATTTATGTATTTGTAATATAGGCTGCGGTGGGCAATTGAAAAAAAAAAAAAAAAGAAGATTGCTGAATATACTCCAGGGTTACTGATTGTACCACAGGCCACTTAGAGTGCTGGAAATGCTGTTCTTCTCCCTGTATTCCTTAATAATAATAAAATCATATGAATTCCCATTAACCTTTTCACTTATGTTGATTTTATTTTTTTTTTTTATTTTTTTTTTACTTCCAAGTCTTAAGTTTTGGCCATTTACTCTCAACCTCATGAAAAATAACAGACTGATGGTTTATGGAGACAAGGCATGAAGTACCTAGGCATGTAAAAATGATGAATGTAGGTCAAAAAATCTATATATCATTTTTAGTATTTTTATAATAATTTTCTTTAAATGGGGTGGTTCCCCCTTCCCCTCCTCCTCTTCTTCACTGCTGTCTTTAGAGTTGATGACAAGATATTCTGATATCCTCATCCTTGCAATATCTAGACCTATAAAAATAATTAACTTCTCCCACCTTAGAAATATAGAGACAGAAACAGGAGTGCTTCACCCTGTAATTTATAATATTGCAGCACCGTCCCTTAATGTTGTAATCAGGCCTGCAAAGTCTTATCATGTTGTAGAATATAATGAACTTACTTATTCATTTCAACATCACATTTCATCTTAGTTGTTCTCCACATTACTTGCTTGTCCCTCCCCTTTTCTGCAAGAATGGCAGAAACATAGAAGTTTCCTTATTCTTTCTTATTCCTTTTCTTCACCTTGTTTTGGCTCAGGGCTTGAGCTGAGTCAACAGGCTGATCCAGGAGGCTGGGGACTGATTTGCCTCTGCTCCCTAGGAATTTAAACGTGTAGTTTTTAAATTTATTTTTTTTGGTATGTGTTTTTAAGAATTTATTAAACCTTGTTATGTGGTTTGCACCAACAGGTTGAGGGAGCACTTGGCTGCATGAGGAGGGACAGTGGTAGGGCTGGAAGCAGAGGATGCTCTGTGCCTCCAGGCAGAGCCCCTGTGTGACCTTGTTGCTCTGAGCATTTGAGTCTCCAGTGCTGCCACTAAAAGTGTCTGCCAGGAATTGGGAGGGATAACTGGGATGGAATGCTCCACCCCTGGAAGGCTTCAAGGTCAGACTGGACCAGACTTTGAGCAGCCTGGTTTAGTGGAAGGCTTTCCTGCCCGTGGCAGAGGAGTTGGAACTAAATGGCCTTTGAAGGTCCCTTCCAACCCAAACTGTTCTATAATTCTATGAACAAGGATTGTTCCTGTCTTCCTTTTGGTTGCCTAGTGGGGAGTGGAGTGATGAATCTCTTTTTTCTGACCCTCAAAGCTGTCCATACTTAATGTAGGATTCATTTGATAACAGCTTCTTCAATAGTGATGACTTTGGATTTTTTTTTTCCAGAGGGAAATGTTATTTTCTGCATTTTGTTAGAGATTATGATTAACAAAAAGCTCTTGACCCTCAAGATCGAGCTGGGGCCTGATCCTGAGTTGTTCCCTTTTCTGTGTAGGAGCAATGCAAGGACATGTTGGGAGTCGTGGCCATGGGGAGGGCCTGTAGCTCTACTGTAGCCTTTGCTCACAGCATCTCTTGCACCTTGATTTTTCAGAGCCTGGCACAGGTCTCTGGCATTTGGTCTGCCCATTTCTTGGGCCAGACATATCGAGAAATGTTAAAACCCACCAGCAGAAATGTATATGAAAATGTATTTCTTTTTTAAAATTCTGTGTGCATGGTGTTAAGCATTTAAATAACTCGTGATTTTTAGCCCTGCTGAGCCCCAGGTTGCCTATTAGTGTTTGTGGGCTGGAGGTTTGGGTGTTCAGGGGATGTTTTACAGCCAGCTCATCTCTCCATCAGGTATTCTGCTAATGCACACTGACAGATATTTTGTGAAGCAACATTCAGTCTATTTATTGACCCCCTGCCCTCAAATGCATACATACAGCAGAGCATTCCAGCTTATATTTAATGCTGAAACATTTGTAAGTACTGTATATCCTATGATCTATTGGACTAATGAAAAAGAAGGTTTATCACTGCAGTCCAGTGTAAATCTGTGGATAACCTTACTGTACAGTCAATTTATTCCTTTAAAAGGTTTATTCCTTTATCAGGTGTTTGTAGAAGGTTTCACTGTAAGTACAGCAGAGACATAATTTGCTTTGGGGCAGATTTATTTGTTTCACAGGGTTATTATTTTAACAGTCTGATAATCACTATGAGTATGTTTCACCATTTGGTATTTCTATGTGTATATGTGAAAGTGTGTTTATTCATTCCCCGAACAGGTTCATTTTCTTATCAGCTATTCATTTTAAAGAGTTTTATTACATATGCAGAATGTGTAGGGTACTAGAGTGCAGTAATTTTATTAAGAGATTTATTTAGTGCCAGATATTAATTTAGCTGGCGTTTGCTGTAACACAATCATATGCTTTCACCTGGCCAATTTTCTTTGCATATCACAGTTTGCTATAAACAACACTTTCCCTGCACTGCAGCCTTCAAATTCTCTTTCTCCTTTTGAAAAAACCGTACTGGGAGCTCCCCCACATCTTGCACCCTTTAATTTAATTTTTTCATCTTATTTGATTTTTTGAAGCCTCAGTCTCAGGGAGAGGGGATCTTGTACAGTGGCTTTTATAAAAATGAAGATGCTTAAATGTTTTGCTAAGAGAATGTTTCAGAAATGCCCCTCTAATGCCACTTAGGAATTGCTTGAGTCTCAGCACACGGCCAGTGACTCACTGGAAAAAAGCAGTAGGAGAAAGATGATCCCAAAACAAGACTCTGGTTTACTCAGAGGCGATGTGATTTTGGTGTTTTGCTATGACTTAACAATTTTTATGTTATGTAAACATTAGTTCTAGAAAGAAGAGGAAATAAACTGTGCATAAACTGTAGGTGAGATTTGTCTTTAACTTGGCTTAGAATGTAGCTATAAAATAGGGGGAAAAAATCCACCTGCATCACTGAGTCTCATGCTGGGGTAAAATTAAATCTTATTTGACTCTTTCTTTGATGTCCAGGGGTGTTTCAGGCTGATTTCATAGGAGGATGGCTTGGTCTCCAGTTGGTGGTTTCACTTTCTCTCCCCACAGCTGTATGTAAGAAAGAACTGCATAAAAAAAGCTGTGAGCCCTCTGTGCCCTGAAACAGCTGGAGGTCATGGAGGAGGCAGAGGGTGACACTGCACATCCCTGGGGCCCAGGTGCAGATTTCCAGGCATGGAGAACACTTTACTTTGGATTACTTACCTGAGAAAGAGTTCTTCTGTAGCTATGAGTTTTTCTGCTCCAGAGAATATAGGAATCATTGAAAACTTCTGAGCAGAGTTCGTGCTGGGTCAGGCCCTTAAGTGCAGGGTTTGTTTCTAGAAACTGCCCAGCATAAAATACTAAACTGGAATCTTCTGCATAACACCACAGCTGTCTTCTGATTCTTAATTTGTCTTATTTCTAGGAGAATGTTTCTTAATGCTTGACTAGACTCAAAAATGCAAAAGCATTTTTGTCAGCAGCAGTTAGTAATGTTTAATGTTGAGTTTTCTGAGAACACTGTAAGATCCTGTATAATTAAAGAAATAATATGGTTGCCTTGACCATCTGGAGTCCATATTTATTCAGAGATTGACACTTCTACTGGAGATAGAAACTTTAGAGAACTTCTGAGCATCTACACAGCCATACTGAGATGAAGAAGCAGACATAAAGAATCATCATATTTATTTAAATATTTTTTGATATAAAGTAAAAATTTTACTTCAAATTTGGCGGTTGACAGCTTTCAGACCTTGTCCCACTTCTTAGGGTTTGTGTTATCTTCTAACTTTTTCTTGGCACTATTATTTTCCCATTTTCTGTGTTTTCTAAGCCAACTTTTTCTTGAACTGCCTGAAACTTTTTCAAGAAGCAAGACAACTATTAAACTTAGCAATATTTCATTCTAATAGAGGAGCAATATAGCTGAAACCATGTTATCAATACAAGATCAAAACTATTGATGAAGACACAAAAGTAAATCAATATTTGTCTATAAACAACATAGTCCATTTAACAGATGCAATTAATACAAATTAAACATTCAACCAGATATCACTTAATATTTGCTGCTTTTTTTCCCCATCAGATGTCCAGAGAATGGTAAAATAACCTGCCAGAATTAATTGTCAATGACAGTATTTATTTCCCAGATATTTAAAGTAGGAAGTCAGTGTTAGAGCTGATCAAAAAACTCAATTTCCACTGAAGTTGAGGGAAGTATTTTCTGGTTTGTACTGAAAGAAATCACAGTTCTTCAAACTTATTTTCTAAAAAAGAGCTATGTTAAAATACCAGATCTGCACTCAAAAGAGCAGAGTTTTGTTCTGTTTCTTCCCTGAGGTGTTTGGAGAATCCATCCTGATTCATGAAATGTTTTTCTTGATAAATTCTTGAAATCAATATTTAACTGCAAAGCATTTAAATTCTGACAAAAATGTATCTTGAGAAAAAATAATGTTTAATTGAAAGTCTTCTTAACAGCTCTAGTCTGAATGAAACTACCCATCAGTTTGCTCTTCACTGACTCATTAGTATCATATTAAATTTATGACTACAGTGAAAAAAATCTGCTGTGCATAATTGAACCACTATTGTAAAGAACTCTGTTAAAATGGACTTAGTTATGCTCTAGGCTAATGTTATTTGTTAAGTCTCCTAAGAGGAAATTAGCAGTTAAGTTTTGTTTTTGTAGTGTTAATTATTACTCTTGATACTGCCATGCAACATCCTGGACTCATTGAGACTTCTCAGTGAGCCTGGATTGTGACAAGAGTGGTAAATAGTACTGAGTAGTAAATAGTAGTGGGTAAATAGTACAAAAAGGGAGAAGCAGAGAACATTAAAAATGGAACAATTGGGCAGGAGTAACGTGGGGTGATGGACCCAGATCATGTTTTCCCCAGGAGATATTTGCTAGCTGAAAAGTGATGGTGATTTTCTTGGGAGTGTGAAAGCCCAAAGACAGTGTGGATACAGCTGCTGAGTTTAGTCTGGAGCTACATGAAAAATAATTTTTTAAAAAAATTGTATCAGTTCAGACAGTTTTCAAAAACTTTCAAATCTTTTCAGTATATGAGTCAAAGGAAAAGCCCTTTTGCTTTTAATAATGTACCTCCTCCTACCTGATTCTGTGAGTTAAATTGCCATGAGTTTATCCAAAATTTGAAGGAGAGTTGCCTAGACATCCCCAGTGCTGTGGGTACAAACCAAGGCACCTTGGCCAAACCCTTATATCTGTGATTCTGCTCTTCACATAAGAACTGCATCAAGACCCCCTAATGCTGACTGTGAAGAAATATTCCTTTCACCCCAGCAGAACCCTCTTAATTCACATCCACCTGCTCTTGTTTTCCATTTTCTACTGAAAGCAAGACATAGCTGCCTACTGTGCTTTGGCTCCATTTCAGGCTGACACTACAAGAGAGAGAAGGTTAAGAGAGAACAGGTCTAAACATCTGAAAAACCTAAAACTCGGTGCAAAAATCCCTGATAGTACACTCAGGTTGCATGTTTTATACTGCAAATATATGACATTGCACTGGTCCATCAGTCCTTAACATTCCCTTTTTCAGGATATGAATGTGTGTGTGTGAATTTATATAGATTGGAGGGAAATGACTGCTGGGGATTTTTTGTTTGGTCCAAGTGCTACCACACCAGATAAGACTGTTGTGGTAGCCTCAGCTGTTTTATTAACAATGAAAGATTGCTCTGAACTGTACCCACTCCAAAATTGTTTTTGCAAGCAATGGTTCTTGCACAACTTCCCTTGATGGATTAGTTTTGTGTGCTTGCCCTGAGAATTTTGGTAAGAGATAAGCAATGAGATTAAGACCATGCTTGTTTTCAGACTATGATATTTAGGTTTGATATTCATGTGAGCACAAGTGGTAAATGTTTTTTTCTAGATGTGGCTTCTGCAATGTGGGGTTTTGGGTGCCTTCACATATTTTAATAAACAGAACCAAGCCTTTGCACATGTCTTGTGAAGGTTTGTGAAAACCCTATGGAAGTTTTCTTTCAATATCAACAAGGAAAACAACAGATCTGTAGATTTTTAAAAGCAAATGGGAACATTTTGAGTTATGAAGTTAATAAAAAGCTTGATGCAATCAAAGAAGCTGAAAATAGCCTTATAAAGCAATTATTTTATTATTATTGCTTTTATGCATGTAATGTATGTAATATAATCATATAAAAATTTTATATTAAATACAATTATTTTATAGTCAGCATATAGTCAGAGATCAGGCCCACTCAGGGAAATAATCCATTTGTCTGTGAGGGTCTGCTGGAATGATAATCTGTGCTTGCTACAAGTGTGAGAATGGCTCAGAGCAGAATCTTTTGTTGAACGAAAGGATGCTCTGATATTAAGTCTGTTTCAACAGCTGAATCAAGCTAGAGCTTTGTAATCCCTTGTGATTTACAGTATCAGTTTAAAACTGAAATGTTATTTGATCAGATTTGAGGATGTTAACTTCCACCTTCTATAGCACTTTATCTGCATCTGACCATGTCCTGCTGAATAACAATTCACTAAAGAACGTGTATCAACCTGAAGTAATTTAAAAAGAAGAATTATGCAAATGATCTCTCTTTATTTGGCTGTGCAGTGAGAGATCTTTCAAAGAAAAGAATAAGATGTAATTTCAACACACTTAGAAGTGGTGCTTCCAGGGGAAAAGGAAGTCTTTGAAGAAGTAATTTGTAGGCAGAGGTATTGTGCTAGAATGTGTAAATTGATGATTATTTACTAGTGAGCCTGTGAAGGAGAGAAACACATGCCACCTTTTATCAATGGGTGATTGCTGCATGAGAAGCAGAAATCAAGATGTTTTTTACAGTGTCTATTTTCACTTCCATTGCTTGCCAAGCCTGTAATGTTGATCTCTCCATTTAAATTACAAAACTAGAAGAAATAATTTAATATGGCAGCTTCCTTCTCTGCAGAAGCTGGAATGTCTGGGATGGCATCACTGTGTAATACAGACTGTTTTCTAATGCCCTCCCAGATTATGAATTATTGTCAGCAGAACTATTTTCACCCAGCTAAAGGCTAGAAAGAATTCTTAAGTTTTGAAGGAAAAATTAGATTTTGCACCTCTGCACGGGAAAGAGCTCATTCTTGTCTCTGAGGAGAGGTTCCAGTAGGGAGCTGCAGCCGTGCTCCCCTTTGCTCCTCATCCTCTACCCCTTGAATCTTGTGTCTGCCTTTGCCTCTCTCCCGTGGAACAGCAAAGGCAGCACTGGGGGCTGGAATCCCCAGGAATGAAAGCAGGTCTGGAACCCATCTCTTGCCTTGTGGGCAAGGCTGAAGGGCAGCGAAGTGGTGCAGGAGAGCTCCCCAGAGAGAGAAAAAGTTCACTGAGAAACTTAATTAAGACTTCTAGGGTATGGATCTTCAGAATCTTGAAGGAATTAATCTCTAAAATCGTGCCACTTGCCAGCTCAGCATGTGATTGCATGGCTGAAAGCTGAAGCATTTGTGTGCAGCTGGGCTGTAGAAGCTATGCTCATTTTGGACTATAACACCAAAACATCTGTCCACACAATGGTAATGCATAAGAGCCCTGATATCCCTTAAAACAGAGAGCACAAATATGATGAGAAGGCTTTGAAACCTTTTTTATTTCTCTCTGGAGAGGAACATGTTGCAAGAAGCAATGAATCAGCATACTTAACACTTCTTTATATATATATTTAAGCGATTATTAGACTTTTTCTGGATTTGCACTGAAAAATCCAAGTAAAACAGAAGATCCAAATTATCACCAGTGCAAGAGACCCTTTCTACTGTTTTATCTCTAAGAAAAAGTGCTTTCTTCATGCCAGTCCTCTGATGTACGCATTGCTGTAGATACGCCACTGTTTAAAAAATGGACTGTTTACTGTTTGGATAGCTTCAAAGAGAGAGTTTTCCCCCCTGGAACAAAGCTCTTCCTTAGCAAGATAAGTACAAAGTGTTTAATAGTGCCTCTCTTCTTTGCTCTCAAGATTTCTCTTTCTCTTTTCCCCTTTATCTCTGCCTACTCATATGTATTTTTAAGAGGACCCAAGACGCTGGTGTCATACGTTCACACCAGCTTAATAAATGATGCAATTTCCATGTAATTAATGGAAAGATACTGAGACCATTAGGTCAGATGGACTGAGTGTTATCTGAGCTACTGCAAATGTCCCTTGCACAAACTCTCCCTGCCTGAAGGCAGAGATGGGGTTGTGCCATCTCCATGCTTTTGTCCCACTGGGACCTGATTTTATGGACTGTGCAAGATGCAGGAGCCAAAGGAGGGGAAAGGAGTGAGGGTTTTCTGCTGGGCTGAGTGTCCCAAACACCAGCCCCGAGGTACTAGCACTGGCTTGAACATGAGTGCAGAGAAAGCTCCACAGGACACGGTTGAAGGCTGCCGAGCTGCTCAGTAGAATCCTAGAATGATTTAGGCTGGAAGGGACGTAAAGGTCATCTCATTCCAACCCCCCCACTGCCATGGTCAGGGACACCTTCCCCTAGACCACGTTGCTCAGAGCCTCATTCAACCAAATTATTAAAGAATATCTTGCTATTATTAACAATTTCCCTCTCTCTGCCTTCAGCCATCCTGCATTATTTTTTGTACCTTTAAAATCTTTCTGGTTTGCTCACACATTTATGTGAGCCACCAGAGCTGTCTTTCATTATTTGGTATGCTGCCAGGATTTTTCCTTCAAGTGTTATAGTGAAAAGTTCCCTGTCCATAGATTCTATGGCAGAATTTTTGCTTTTTCTATCTGACTGATATAGACTGGCCAAATCAATCTTAACATGAGCAGATAATTCCATGACTAAACAAGAACTGCAGTAAATTACATTTTTTCTTGCAGTGAGTAATAGTAATCCTGTCATAATAGTTGTGTATTATTTGTGTTGGGATGGTTTTAAGGAGTTTTGGAAGTGATACTCTGGAGTGGTGTAAATTTGATTGAACTACTCCATAGGGGTTTAAGTCTGGTCTGTAGTTTGGGCTAAAGCCTGCTGGTTTCTTGCTCCTATCTTCTGAGGATCTCTTATTATTCCTGGCTGAAATGTCTACAGAACGTTTGCATATATATAGTAATAACAAGATAACATCATTATGCTTTTGTATTTTTTATATGTTAGATGTTTTAGGTGACTAACATTTGTTTTATCTTACAGATATGAAACAGCACATCTATAACTTGCTACTGTGTTGAATAGATTAGATATCAAACAGGTATTGTAAATGAAGTAGATTTTGATTATAACGGTATAAATGAATTGACTATCAAGAAATAGAACTACAGAAATATTTCTCAAAAAGAAAGAAAACTGTGTATAGCTTATAACTGCTTTCTTTTTTCATTGTGGTTTAAATAATCTAAATCTGAGAAATTTCTTTTTTTTTTCAATTGTTCCAGCTTTGTTTCTTTGAAAACTGCAGGAGTTTTAACAGACTGAATTGTCTCAGGAACGAGGGCAAAAGCTCTTTGCATCTAGATTTACAATATAGCTCTTGTTCCTCATTTCAGACTGAAATTGAATGCCCATTCTTTCTCACTGAGTAAATCACATCACCTCTCCAAGCCACACATGTCTGCATGGTGCCACATGTGGTGAGGTACTTGCCTGTGCAGAGAAGGTTTGGGAGACTGAATTCTTCCTGGTTGCATTGGTCTATCTCATGTACCTGATAAGCACAACTTAATTCCAATGCTTTCCTATAGTACCAGCAGAATAATTGACCAGGCCAAGCTCCCAAATTGGTGTGTCACAACAGAGCCTCCTGGTTCTGGTGTCTTTCAGGCCATATGGGAGCCTGCACAAGAAGACAGCAGGAGGTTGTGTGGGGTGTCTTGGATGCAGGGAGCTGAGGAAGAGAGGGACTGCTGAATAAACCAGATAACTATTGTCTTTGAAACTGATAGTATTGCTGTTCCTTTGGTGCTTCCTTAAGCAGATTACACCTTTTCAGTTAGTCTAGGACAGCTTGATTCATTGAGCCCTTCCTGCACTCACTTGGGTATGATGCATTCAGATTACAATGCTTGGAAGAGGTTTGTTTGCTCTGGAGTGCAATTACAGTTTTTTACTAGTATTTATAGAGCCTCACCTGATATATCACAGCAGATTGCCATAAAAAGTACCAGCAGGTCCTGCATTCTGCTGCCTGGGTGTTAAAGAAAGAATACAATAATCTTGTCTTCAGGCAACAAACAGGTTCCTTGCAAGCCAACGCTTTTGCTCTTACTTAATGCTTAATGTTTCTGTTCTTATTCTAATTGCCCCTGCTTGCCCCTTATTAAGTCTTTCTAAGAAAGCAGGGGTAATTGCACACAATTTAGAGCATTGCAATGCAATGAAGAAAATAGCCTTTAGGTTAAAAAGTTAGGACATCAGTTTCAATGCTTTTATTTAAGTAATAATATATAACAAGATATGCAGTTATTTTGTAATAGCAGCAGAGTTGGGGAATATGGTGAATTATTAGGCCTTTTTTGCACACTTTCTCCCTTTACAGGCTCGGATAATGATGAAAGATGGATGCAATTTCTGCACTTTGTACCAATTCTGTCAGAGATTTTCAAATAATAATAATAGTGGCATAAAATCCCTAATTTTATAATTGCTGCATTTTCACACAGTAATCTATAAACACATGGACGTGCCCATCATGTGCTAATGGTTGCTTTAATGAGTAAAAGCAAAGCTCTGATAACTTTATTAGCACAGCATCTTTGTCAAAACGAATAAGAGCAGTCACAGAATAAAAGTGCTCTCCAATATACAAGTCTAAAAGTCTCAAGAAGTTGATTGTGTCACATGCTGAACTCTCTGGCTCCAGTCCAGGAACACATTTGAGGCAGTGCTGGACCCCAAGGCTGGCAGGACCACTCGTGTCCTCACAGGTCAGTGCCCTGATGAAGTGGGGACAAGAGGGTCAGGGTGCTGCAGAGCTGAGCTTTCACTGAAATAGGACTGAATAGGAAACAGGACACTCTAAATAGGGCTGAATGCAGAAGTGGTGTGGTGGGACAGCAGATTTTGGGTGTGAATAATTGCAGTGCAGCAGTGTGATGGGGTGAGGTGTCTCTGGTGGGTCAGTTCACTGCATGCCCAGCCTGGTGCCACCACCTGGTGATGGATGTCAAGGAAGTGCTGTGCTTGAAGTGTTAGATTCTTAAGCACATGTGTTGGATAATGTGCTAAAATGTGGCACAATTTTTTTAGTTCTCAACTTAATAAAACATAAAAATGTTATTGACTGAGGTGTGCCTGCTCTTCAAAGGTAGTAACAGAAGAGCCACAGAGCTGTGCTTTCTGCTTGTAGTGTGTAATTCAAAAAGGATTAATGAGTGCTGGCCCAAATTTGCTTTTTTTGGATTGAATGTGATAGAGCTTTGGTATTTTCAATGTTTTAATTGATAGGCAGAGTACATGTGACAATATTCCCCCCCCCCACCTTGGGAAACAATTTCTGAGTGAATACATAAACTGTTTTCAGGTTGAACACCCCCAGATATTACTCCCCCTTGGAGGAGGTGTATTCTGCCAGATTCCAGCTTAGGCCAGGCTCTGGTGGTATTACAGTTTCAAACATGGTCTCCCTGATTTGACAGAACTGATGTCAGTATTGACCAGTGGTCATGCTCTAGGGAGAATGAAATTTGGTACCATTAGGTGCCAAAAACATACGGATGAAAGACAAAGTAAGCAGGAGCAGAGTTCTAAAACTAGATTGTTTTATTTTTCTATAATTAAATATAAAGATTTATTACAATTTAAAAAAATATTAAACCATTTTGAAAGCATTTCAGGCATTCTATTACAAGTTTCTGGAGAAAGCAATTTTGCATTCAAAAAGCCTTAATTCTAACACAGAAACAGTGAAAAGTATTTGACTTTCGTCTGATTCTTTTGTTAAAGGGAAAGTACTCCCTTGATTACCCATGTATTTTACTATTTATAAATCACAGGAAGTAAACTTACTGAAATGCAAAATATATTTTTAGATGCAGATGTTAAAAAGGAAAATTAACATTTGCAATTTATGGTTTTGCTAAGAAGCTGCAACAGTGATGGTAATTCCAGTCCCAATGATAAAAAAATCCGTGTTCATCATATCAGAAACTGTAAGAACCAGTTCCACCTTGCAAAACTCCCAGCACCATTTCTTGGAGCAGGGCTCTGCCTGATGAGTGCTCAGGGAGAGCTGGTTCTCCATCACCAGCCCTGCCTGCAAGCAGCAATTCCTCTTCCCTTTATCATCAAACCCTGTCCTTCTGTCTTCCCATTTCCAGTGGGTTTGTGATTTGAGGATAGTCAGTTTCTTGTTTAGGCTTAGCTGGGAGATTTTTATACAGCAGGGGTTACTGAAGCATTTATCTTTTAAGAAACAACATACATATACAGAATTGCAGTGTATGTGTTTTGCAAACAACTGAGAAATAAATGGGTCACTCTTGGTGCTTTCCAACCTTAATAATGTCTTTTTCATATCTATCTCATATATATGAGCTGTTCTGCTGTACCTTCATATATTTCTTTTGTGAAGTTTGAGGGGATATATTTTTTTGTTTCACTGTATTGCATCAAGAATATTTTTAAAGATAATTAATTAAATTGAAGAACTACAAAATATTTAAAGACACAACATTCTTAAACCTAGGGTGGTTTTTTTGAAGGCTTTACAGGATATAAAAATATCAGAAAACAAGTTCTTCTTGATGACAAAAGATGATCTTATTCCCTATCAAGGGCAATAGATAGAACAGCAATCTTGGACAGATTTGATATACTTTGAAGAGCAGAACTGCTATCAGAAGGAATTCAAGATAAAGTTTACTGAATAAAAACCCTACTGACAAACTTAGCAAACATCAGTGCTTCCTATGACACAATGTATAAAATGAAATGGTAAACCAGGCAGCAGAAGACTAACATTAAAGGATGGTGAAAGGGAATTGCTCCTGTTCACATCCTAAAAAATAAAACTATTCACAGGGTTTATTGGAGAAAAAGGAAATCTCATTTTCACACCACTTGGATAAAAACGAAAGCTATATTTCATAAATCTCATAATGAGCCCTTTATGTCTCCAAAGTTTGGCCAAGGGACCAAGTTAATATTTTAAAAACTAATAGACTTTCTTTAAACCACAAAAAAAAGAAAGAAAAAAATTCAGGCATCCTCTTGATCAAAATTCTCCACAGTAGATTACCTTCAAGTGATAAATGAACTCCCAGAGAAGATGAATGAGTGGCATGAACCCCTGTATATACTATTCACTAACTGCAGGAAAGATCTTAATTCAGCTGAAAGGAATTCTGTCTTGGAGGCCTGTCAAACTAAAGAGACAGAGCATGGATGATTACATTCAGCATCTGAGAAATTTCAGCATAATTGAATCAACTAGGTTAGATTTAACTGTGGGAAAGATCAAATGAGTAAGTGAGGGGTGCAAGGTAGAGTGTCTTGTTCTGCATCCTTGGTGACTTGACCAGAGAGGGAGATGGACTGTACTTCCATGGAGAGGATGAGGACGTGGGGTTTACTAGAAAAATGAAGACTAGACCGTGGAGGGGAAATGGCAGAGAAGTGGGTGTTAAAGTTGGCACAATCAGAAAACCAAACAAATAAAAAGCTCCAGAGACTGACCACAGGAAAGTGAATTAGGCCTGAAAACTGCTTTGAATACAGGCTTGACCAAGTAATCTCAGCCACTGTGCTCCCATTGAAGTGAAAAGTCACTTTACTCAAGAATTTTACCAGGACATGAGTATCTGAAGTTAATCAGAATTAATTTCCTTGTAATACAATTGATACAAATACGGTGGAAATCTGAGAAATGGTACCAAAACTCTTCAGTCTGAGCTATTTTCATGCTGGGGGGCTTCCTTTGGCCAGGATGATGCCTGTGATGCCTTGGTTCCTCCCTGTTGTCCCTGCTCCTCTCCTCCCCAGCAATCAGAGAGAAGCTCTTGTATGCTCCTCCCAAACTTGGGAAAAGCCACTGTGTGGGCATCTTTATCATGGCAATTTGTCATGGAAGGTAAAGAGGAGAAGGTAAAGGTGGTGTTGGTTCTGAGAGCTGTGCTTGTGGCTTCCCTTTGCCGGGGAGCAGGAGCACTGTGGGTGCTGCACCAGTTTTTTGTAATCATGTAGCATATTTCTAGTGATAAAGGGTAAACATTTAGCAGTTACTAGCTATCCCAGTTATGTTACAACTAGTAGATAATATCTGTGTCTCCTGAATTTCCTTTGTGCTATTAGAATATGTTCTTTCAAATAGCAAACTGCCTATCACTTACTAATCTGGCCATTGTGTAACTAATACAATAAATATGTCTCCTGTAAAGTGCAGTGAAGTAATGAGCAATTTAATGAGTTAAGCAAAGAAAGATAGAAAGTGAAAATAAGAAACCATGGAAACTAGCTCACTAATCCTAGCAGAGTGCCAGCAGACTAATGAAGACAGACGGAGAGTGAAAATGAGAATAAAAAGGAGAAACAGCTCACTGAAGGCAGAGATACAAGATATCTGTGTCTTTAAAAGATTTCTGTGTTTGCTCTTTGCACTAAGCCAACATTTCCCTTTCCCACAATTGCCAGAGAATGGTTTCTGTCAAGGAAATCGAGTCAAAAATGCTGTTTGCAGCTAGATCCTTTTATTGGCCTTTGATTCCTGATCTCCTGTCCCAAATCTCACAGTTAGTTGGAAATTGCAAGTAAATGGTAGTATATAGAGATGTTAATAAGACGACTCCTCTTTCCTTCCTGCTTTTCTTCCCCTAGTTTAAGAAGTTGATGAATCGGCATCAAAATCCCATGACCATGTTTCTGGTAGAAAACATAGAATATACAATACACATACAACCTCTGTGGGTGCTGAAGTAATCTTGGAGTCAAGTGTAGACTCCTGTAGCCATGGTCTCCACTGGGTTCTCTCAGATCAGACCCTGATCCAGGTGTGCTCTACATCCACGTTTAGCTGATGCTGGAATCAGACTGTCCTAATTTCCTTTATCTTTGGGACTTTCACTCCACAAGCCCAGTGTTTGACAACATGGATTTTGCATTTAATAATAGCTTGGAGCCACAGGACACAGGCCTGTTTTCAAGGTGTTCAGGCAGATCTTGAGACCGTGTCAGGTAAATGAGGCTGTTTATGAGGGATCTGTTATAGCCAGTTCAATAGTTTATAATTTAAGACTATGTTCTAAACTAAGGGTGGGAACTCTCATGTAGTGGGTTAATACATACATGACCTTTAGCACATCCTGACCTTCCTCAGCCTGAGATAATGTTCCATAACAAATTTATTGTGTCGGGGAGATGATTTGTCAGCCAGCAGAAGTAACTGGTAGGAACAAAAGGGAGTAGGGACTGAGAGGAGTCTGCTGATTGGGGATGCTCTTTTATTTATTCTCTGCATCTAGATTGTAATTCTTTATGTGCAATGTCTGAATCCCCACCTGTCCCGTGACTGAGAGCTAATGGGCACTTCTGGCTTTACTTATCTTCTGCTTGGTCTTGTAGTTTCTCTGGTTGTCCCTGTACTCCATAAGCTGGTGAGAGCACAGCTCCTTCTCTGCTTGGCTCTGACCGGGTGCTGCCCCACAGCAGCTGTATTTGCCATGCTGTAAGTTACATAGGTAATAATTCATCCATAAAACAAATTCTTTCTTGTCAGAAGCTTATGCACAAGAAATTCTCTATAAATTCAGATATGTAGATCTATTCTGATCCTAGATATTTTGGAAAACAGAGTGAGAGTATTTGAGGTTTTAAGTCACTTTATTGAACTTTATTTTCTCTGTGTTAAGAGATCTAACAAGAAATAAGCTCCTTACAACCAATACCTTGTATAATTTCAAACAAAACTGAGATTTTTATCAGAGCAGGAAATATGTCTCAAAAAATAATTTCTTGTGAATATTTACTTAACTAAAAGTGACATTGAGTCAGTGGTTATGTTTCTCTTCTCCAACTGCTTTGTGACTGTTTATAGACCTCACTTTTTATGTGACATATAAATGTGTTAGAAGTTTTATAGAAAAATACTTCTGGAGTGGATTTCAGAACCTTTTCCTGATATCCAGCCTAAACCTGCCCTGACACAACCTCAGGCCATTCCCTCAGTCCTGTCACTGTCACCACAGAGCAGAGATCAGTGCCTGTCCCTCCTCTTCCCCTCTGCAGGAATTTGTAACTGCACTGAGCTCTCCTCTCAGTCTCTTTAGGCTGAACAGACCCAGTGCCCTCAGCCTCTCCTCACACAGCTTCTCCTCAGGGCCCTTCTCCATCTTTGTTGTCCTCCTTTGGACACTCTCTAATAGTTTAATGTCATTTTTATGCTGTGGTGTCCAAAGCTGCCCCCAGCACTGAGGTGAGGCCGCCCCAGCCCAGAGCAGAGCGGGACAATCCCTCCCTTGCCCGGCTGTGATGCTGTGCCTGATGTCCCCAGCACAGGGATGTCCCTCCTGGCTCCAGGGCACTGCTGGCTCACGTCCAACTTGCCACTGAGCAGGACCCCCAGGTCCCTTTCCCTGGCACTGCTCCCCAGCCCCTCATTGCCCAGTCTGTCCGTGCATCCAGGGCTGCCCCAGCCCAGGTGCAGAATCCGGCACTTTCCCTGTTGAACCTCCCATGGTTGGTGATTGCCCAGCCCTGCCGTGGGTTGGGGTCTCTCTGCAGGGCCCCCCTGCCTTTGAGGGAGCCAACAGCTCCTCCCAGTTCTGTATCATCTGTGGACGTGCTCACTGTCCCTTCCAGTTTTGTGTCCAGGTCCTTTGGAAGATGTTGAAGAGCAGAGGGCCAAGGATGGAGCCCTGTGGAACTCCACCAGCTCACCAGTCTGATGTTACCCCTTCTTTGGGACTTGCAGCCACCCACAGAAACACACCCTGTGAAATACAATATGTTGATGTGACCTTGTGTGTTCCATGAAACTGGAAATTTGAATATGAAAACTTGCAACTCATTAGCACAGAAAATCTGCAGTACTAATGGAGCACTCAGAATTATCAACAACAATTGGATAGAACAAGCAATGGTGGGATTTTGGAGTACTGTGTTATTTTCTTTTCCTTCCTTTTTTCCTTGCCACAATTTCTTTTCTCTTGGCAAAATGGGGAAAAAAACTTGTAAAGGTGAAACAGAAACCAAGAAAATAATATTTACTGATAAACATATATTGGTTTTTGAAGCTGAATTCACATAATTTTTGCTTAGAATTTTTACATATAAAAATTGAGGTTTTATATTTTGAAAAATACTTAAGACTTAAAAATACTCAGTTATAATATGTCACTGTCTAAAGCACAACATTGTTTTTTCGTTTTTCTTCCTCACGGGATCTAGACTCTCATAGTCATATCAGCTGCTGCAAACACTTCACTTTTATGCAGGTCTTTGCATCACATTTAAAACATTGTAGATATGACACAGGATGAATTGCCTGCCTTAATTCTCTAGCAAAGGACAATGGTTTTAATTTAAGGATCAAGTTCACCCATACTTTTATGAAATTAGCTCTGAAATTATATGTCTGCAAATATAATGCTGCCCTTACAGTGTCATAGTGCTACTGAGCACATTAATAAATTATTGCCATCTCCTATGATTACAATAAAATATTTTAAAATTAAATCCAGAGATGCAATTAAATTAATGGACTCAAGGAGAAATATAAAGCTATAAGATGTAACAGTGTAAAAGGCTATTTCATTGTTGTGTGAGCCTTTTGAGTATCAGATGGATTTTCATTATCAAGAGATCTGAATTCTTTTAGATCTCACTTTGACATTAAAGGCAGGATACCATGACAGTAATGCTTAATATTAAGGTACATACATACTCCATAGCTAAGAGAGGATTCTCATTCTTGGATGAGCATCCCAAGCTCAGAGAGCTCACCCCTATTTTGCAGTGCATTCCTCTCTCTTTTCCCCATTTTATGAAGCTCACCCATTGCTTCTGTCTTTCCAGAGTCCTCAGGGAAACATCAGAAGGTACTTCAAGAGCTGCTGTGAAGTGATATGGAAATTCTTAATTCTGGAATTCACGTTCTTATAAAGTAGAGGCATTGGGAACAACAGAAATGAGGGGATGAGTCTAATTGGGGGTACCCTGTACTGCTGTATTTAGGTTTAGGTGTTCAGATACAAAGGCACAAGAACCTTCTTCAGTAACAGCACCACTGGGTGTCCTCCCTTGGAATCTCTCCCCTTGAAGAAAACTGGACTTTTGCTATTGCTTGCAATACAAATACTTTATTGCAATGAGATATGAGCTCAAATATAGGACAATAAATAATGTTTTCTACTTTTATTTTAATTGGTACAAGTCTGTGTGTTTGAAGGGGTGAGAATTTGATAGAGGAAGGATATCAGGTTATCAAGTTGATCTCATGCCCTACTGCTTGTGGTTTTTTTATGGTAGTGTCTTCCTGGCAAAATAATCACATAATGATCAGTGTTGATTGCAGTCAAATGTTGTTCTATTTTTCCTGAAGAATAGGAAGAATTTTTACAGGCTGTGCATTCCTTAAATAATTTTTCAGTGCCCTCTGAAATATTTCGGTGTATTATACGAGTGATCATACGTGAAGTATCTACAAAGTAAATCAGGCACAGTGGTTCAATACCATTTTAATTGAATTGTCTTTGTATTTAAATTGAAATAGTCAATTGCAGAGGTATATTTGCCCAGGAAACCCAGTTTGCAAACCAAATTTATTCTGTATCTAACAGAAAGAGACCTGCATAAAATTACAGAGCCAGGAGCCCCAAGAATTAGATGTGCATCTTTCCCACAGCAGACTGCCCCTTTAAATTGGTCTCAGAGAAAGAACAGTACATTTATAATTTAGCTTGTCCTGAAGGAGAACTCTTCTCTGTGGGAGGATCCTCTTTAATTACAACTTCACAGTAATAAGATGAGAAATGAGCAAGCAAGAAAGTACTGCTGAAATGAGACATGATAAATCAGTTTGTCCAGGAAGCACGTTTATACCAGATCTATCACCACATTCAGCACGGCACTATCTTTCTTATTTCAATAAGGAAATCTCATGAAGAAATTTTAATTGCATACTATTAGGTGAAAGTCAATGTCCCATAATGAGCAAAGTGAAACCTGCATTTTTTCTTCTTTTATCTTCATGCTTTGAGTTCCCAAGGATTAACACAAAATGATTTGCCCTTAAATTGCACCCTTTTTTTCCCCCTCTGTTCATTTGTGTGAAGGATGTAGATTTTAGGTAATTTAAAAGGCACCAAGCTTTTGCTGTATGCTTCATGCTTGCAAGTTGGGAGTCAGATGGGAAAAAAATTTCCAATTTTCAAAGTCTCCTATTGTTAAGGGTGACTGAATGGCAGCCTGCAATTATATGATTTCAATGTAATTCATTCAGTAGGGAAGAGGTTGGTTCATAGATGCCTGGCTTAAAAGATTGGCATTGCTGTGTGATTAATTTCCAAAGTTTGGAGGTATTTCCAACAGCATACAAAGGAAGCATGTGACAGTGACATTTTCTGGATTTGTGCTAGGATTGCTTTATAATTGAAGTGCTGGGCTAGTGGGGATCACATTATCATTGGAGGTTTATTTTTCTTATGGTGAGTGTATGTTTGTGTGTGTAAATATATACACGATAGAAATATGCATTCATAAATGCACATGTGCATATATGCATATATGAGCACACAGGCATGTGATATGTGGAAGCGTACCAGGGGATTTTATTGTGTAGATGTCTTGCACTTGCCTCTTAAATACAGATTTTCAAGAGTTACTTTTTTTTCTCTTTCACATAAAAAGCTAATGATGAGGTTCATTCCTGAAAGAGCTGCAATTTAATGCTTGATTTAGGATATTTAAGAAAAAAAAGTATTTGTTTTTGAGTGAATTAAATTTGTGAATTATAATTACAGGCAAAAATTGCTATAATGGGCGACTGGCAAGTGTCTTCTCTACAACAGTTTTTTTTTGGTCTATTGTTTGTTATGGTCAATGGATTCCCTAATTACTTATATTTAAAGCTGTGCCAAATCTTCATTATCAGACATCAAATCACATGAACCTTACCCACACAGAAAAGAGCTGAAATGAATCAGGAATGAAAACACAGTGCTTTCAGCTTCCTACCAAAGAAAGATGAACTATATTTCTACCTCAAACGACAGAGAAATTGAGAGTGACACTCTCAAAAATTGAAATAAAAAAATAGTACATGCAATTTCCATGTCTCTTAACTGGCTTCTCAGTTTTGAACCTATAGGTCTTATGTTGTAAGTTTTAGACATAACTGTACCAATCAGAATGGTTCTTCAAATACTCAGGTTCTTGGTTTTGCTGCATTTATATGGTTCTGGGAGGTCAGCTTGAGGAAGGAAGCTGCACTGTGGGGGAAACCTGGGACTAAAGCTGGCAGTGCTGGCTCCAGCTGATTCTAGATGAAGATTTTCTAATAAATTTATTATTTTTTTTCCAGAATAAGCAGGTTGGTTGTTGTTATTGGGGGAAAACACACCAGTTTCAGGAGAAAAGCTTCTTGAGATGAAGATCCCAGGGTCAGGTCCATATTCTTTGGGGTCTTGAAACGCTGTGAAAGTTTTAGGATTCAGAAACACTTTTGAAGTCATGGCAGAGAAATACAGCTCTCTAAATATAGATGTTCCTTTGAGCCCACTCTGAACTTCCTACCAGTACATATGTTGTGAGGAATGGGCTAAATGAAAGAGAAAGGAGGAAAAAGGCAAGATATGAAACAAATACTTTGAATATTGCTCTTGTGGAAAAAATTGTTGAGTGATTGAAACTTATGAGTGTTTAAACTCTATCCAGCACTAGTCTGATGGTCTGTATGACTTGGAAAGGAAAAAAAATAAATTGGAAAAATAGATATTCCCAGTCAGTAAATATTTTCCCAAAAGCTGGGAAAAAAGGACATCACAGTGCTGAGATCCTTATGCATAGCCCAACACCCAAATTTTCGAGGTGATCAGAAGCCCGGGGGGTTATTTCACCTGGCAGCCCATTTCTGCCTTCTCTTTGCTACCTGGTTTTGACTTGTGCTGAGGGGTGGTGAGGTTCCTTGTTTAGCTCAAGTACACAGGATCTCACCAAGGGTAGTGACATCTCTATTCATCTGGGTCTCACTGCATTCTCAGAGTAACTCTCTCCTCAGGATGGGGTCTTTAGGAGGCCAAAACATTACAGGGCTGGAGATTGCTTGTGGCATTTCAGTGAGCTAGGGTTGTCTTTTGAGTGAACCCAGCCTCGCTGCAGAAAAGTGCAGGGAAACGTGAAACAGCTGGGAGCCAGGGTTATGAAAAGATAAAAGCTGTTAAAAATGTCAGATTGCCTGCCTGGTGCTGGTGGCCACAGGCAGCAGAGCAGAGAGGAGGGGATGGGGAGGCTCACAGGGGTTGTTTCTCTCCCTCGGTGCAAGGTGGGTTTGTGATGGACACACACCATGTGGGGGAAATTCTCCTCTCAGTATGAAATGATTGTCTATTTGTTCTGCTTGTGGAGCTGCCATTAATGCCAGTGGGACTCGTGGAAAGAGTTCTGAACAGGAAGCCAGGAGCAACTGTGATTCAGAGATGAACAATTTGCCCCATAATGTGAAGGCAGTTTCATGAGCTGTTTATTCAACTTGCTCTATGCTGAAATTGAAACTCCTCAAAAATGGCCCATTTGTATGGTCACCTGGTCCCACTGTATCACACAAACATCACTGCTTTGGTTTATTTATTGCCACCTTCTGGGATGTCAGGGACACAGGACTGCAAAGGGCTTATGTAAAAAGTCTAGACCACTGAGATCAGAATAAATGAAATGTTCATTCACAGAGCATAATTCTCTTCTCACAACCATTTAATTTCTATACTTTCAAAGGAATTCCAGAGTTCAGCAGCAGCTATTAAAAAAGATTTTCAATTTTGATGAACATATACCCAGAACAGGATCATAATATGAAATATGTGGTGGCAAGTGCCTGTGATTTTGCTCGTAATAGGGAAGAAAGGGATGACAAACAGGCTAACACCCTCTCCCATTAACTTTTTAGTAAATAGTGGCTAATTGCCAGTGATATCAGGTGTTTATGTATGATGTCGTGCCA
Source organism: Sturnus vulgaris (assembly GCF_052056855.1). Classification (NCBI taxonomy): domain Eukaryota; kingdom Metazoa; phylum Chordata; class Aves; order Passeriformes; family Sturnidae; genus Sturnus; species Sturnus vulgaris. The sequence continues at coordinate 6,816,239 of NC_142246.1, forward strand.
GATCTACTGTCTTTTCAAATATTAACACACAGAAAGTGCCGATTTTGTCTTTTTCTTTCTAAGACATGAATTCACAAAATAATACACATGCAAGTTGAGACAAGCAACTGAAAGTTGATCTTACAATGATCATAGTATCATTAAGGTTAGAAAAGACCTCTAATATAATCAAGTCCTACCATTAACCTAACACTGATGATAGTTACTGTCAGTTGTTTAGCAGTTATTGCCATGAAGAAAAAAAGAAAAAAAATTCTGAAACTGCCCATTCTCCAAGATGAGATGGAAAAAATGTTGGATGAGTGGAGTCGCATTGCATGTCAAAAGACAAACAAAACAGAAAGATAACTGGTGATAGCTCATCACCAATATGTGGGATAAAATAGAAGGATTTTACCAGGTCTTCATGCATGAAGCACATAGAATATACAGCTCTAGCTACAGGCATTTGCATCACATTGGTAATCAGGAAAGGAGAGATGGTGTCTGGAATGATTCCTGACTGGAGGATAAATGTGCCAAGCCATTATTACATGATATTTAATGTATTTATTTTTGTTGTAGTGATGCAAATGGAGAATTTTCATTTCAAATGAATGAAGCTGGTGGAATTTGTTACTAAGTGGTGGCTGTGGAGTGGCCTTGGTGTCACAGCCTCTGAGGACACCTGGATTCAATCCAGTTCCTGCTCTGTGCCAGTGGCTGAAAAGACCTGTCTCTCCTATGCCACCACTTATTTCCAGAGTGTCACAGACGTGCAAAGCTCTGTGAGGGTCTGGCTCTCTCTCTCTTTCTCTCCCTGTCTCTCTGGTCCAAAGAACATCCTAATTCCGACACAGAGCAGAAAGGAGACTTGTTTTAGCTGTAGCTGTGTTTTCAAATGCCCTGTCTAGTGTAGAAAGCTTGCTAGAGGCTTGCCAGGACAGGGGTTTAGGTCAATGCAGCCTCTTGGAAGAATTTTCCCTTTGAAATATATACTGGGGCTTTTATTAACTTGGAAAACCACCTTAAATAACTAAGCCATAAAGGCTACTTCTTAGTTATTTTTATCTCTAATTCCAACATTTATAAAACTTAGTGTGGACATGAACTAATCTATTTCAAGTATTTCTGCTTTTCTAGACAGTACAATTTCCTGGTTTTAGGAAATATACCTGTTGTTGTAGAGACTTTTACTTAATTTATTTAACATGGAGAAGTGCAGGTGGGGATTACACACACCAGTCTACACACTCATATAGAAATGCTTAAATTTTGCCCTATCTCAGTAAATGGCTTTCCCTTAAGACTTAATGTTACTCTGATTTCTCTGTTTTAAAAGTTTTGAATTTGTTAAAATTACTGCTAATTTTAATGTGCAATTCTCCTGTTGTACTCTCTCTGAAACCTAATGAAAGACTGTGCAATTAGCAAAGCTCTTTTCCAGTAATAAGTTCATTTTGTCTTCGTGCAGCAATATTGAAGAAAAATCACTGTTATGTGATACCATGGTGCAAAGCTTGTGCGTAACATAGTTAACACCTGTGTGGAAGATAGAAAGTCTCATATTTTAAACCCACATTTGCTGCTTGCCTGAATGTGGGAGCATCTGCTAACCCAAGGAGGTGCTTTTTTCTGGGGGAAATCACCTGGTTTGCAAGTGTAACAATTTTGCAGAACTACTAATCTGACTATCATGGGGCAACTTGGTTCTTAAAATTTCAAAGCAATCTCATCAAATTCCTCTACCTACTATGCTTTCAATGTGCTTTGGAGGACTCATGGAACAGCATGAAAAGGTTTTTTTTACCCAAAAAGGATCCTTTCAGGATGAGAAACACGAGAACAATGAAATCCTTTAGAATCAAAATTTTTCCTTTCCCCAGATTCTGAGCTTTCAGTGTTTTCTGTAACACCTGTCTATATTGGATGGAAGTATATTTACAACCTAGAGAAGCAGAACAAGGCACTAGGAGATAACTGTCCCTAATTCTGTAATTAAAGACATACAATCATGGCTGTAAGAATACTATGAAAATACCCAAATAGCTAAAATGCCTGATTTTAGCAGTGGAAAAAGATCTTTATTAAACCTGAAGAATTCATTCAAGTCTCGATCATGGTGGGACCTTCAAGGGTGAGCTAACCTCTCCAAGGTGGAAGGAGGCTTCCTCCCTGAAGATTCCTTGACTCAGCAACCCATCCACACACCTTGCATACCCACTTTCTCAGCCCACTGAATGCAGTGATGAAAACTTGGTGTTATTTGACCTTTTCATCTGATTAAAACGCTTGGTGCTGGGATTAGCTGAGTTTGGACACCACCGTGGCATTTTGAATTCAGGATGACTATGTAATATCAATTAAAAAGACAGTGACAGGGCTTTTCTTGTACAACTCTTTAATACAAGCTGTAAGACACAGAGGGGCTTGGTGGTTTCTTTGTGGCTCGTTTCTTTCCTACTCTCTGTATTTTCAACTAAGGGGACACGGTCCCCTGCCAGTAGATGCAGGCTATTTAAATGCTCCATTGGAGAGGGATTAAAGTTTATGCAAGGTCACTGGGGATGTGATAATTATAATCACAGGTTTTTGGCTCCACAATGACAGCCATTTGTTATTTTCGCTCGAGTAATTCCTGCAGCTTGGAGCTGTTGACAAGCGTGCACTGATTTACTGGCCCCCCCAGGTCCCAAGGCAGTGTCCGCTCTGAAGTCTGACACCTCTGCCTGGCTCCTGCTGCTTTCAGTATCTTTTCTGCTGCGAGCTGCAATACTGGCTGAAAATTGGAGAAAAATATTGTGTTAGTTTATAATGGGATCAGAGAGAGAGAGAGTCGTAGGGTTGCTGAGTTTGTTACTACTCTGCTGCTTCCCCACTCTCCTTCCAGGGCTGAGCATTTGTTTCTGTGTTGTGAGAGGATTAATAAACTACTGATGTGATTTACAGTGTGAGACCATTGGAGTATTTTTGTGGTGGAGAGGCCTTGAGAGCTTGGATGCAAAGATCAAGAGCAAAAAAAAAATCCATTCTTTTCAGCAGCAGATCTCTCTTCTGTCTCTTCAGCTTCCTCATCTCTCTTTCCCTTTCTTTATGATTTATGTTGCCTTATTTTGTTTGTTTTTGCAATCAGAGGTAAGAGCATTTTAATATATATTAAATGGTGATAAATTGAGAATAGCTGATGGCTTAGGGCCGATATGACATTTGTCTTTATGGGTGGGGAGATTGATAACTCATGAGTGGCATGAAAAAATCAAGCAAAATCACTTAATAGGGAATCTATTTTTTGGAAGAGCATTTTTCTTTTGTGCAGGCTCATGACTGCCATGATAGCTCTTTATATTTTGTTTATTCAGCTTATCTGTGCTTTCCTCAGGCCTCCAATTTCCTTGCTCCTTTTCCTCTTTCAAACATCTCCACATTCCCAATTTACATTTCATGTCCTTAATACATGACCTTTCTATCTCCCCTGCTGAACCTTCAACGCCATTTGGTTCCTTGTCTACAGCTCAAATGAATATATTTCTTTGCTCTTCATGAATATATTTCAAAGTCTTCTACATCTGGTCCACCATCTGTGCTCTCACTTCTGAGCACAAACCAGGTAGGTCCAGGACACTTCCAGATGTGCCCAGAAGAAAGGATGGTAGAGGAGCAACTGGTAACTCAGTCTGATGCCAGACGAGCATACAGATGTTATAATTTTCACAAGATTCCTGAGATCTTTGTCTAACAAGCTGTCCATGCCTAGGCCTGGAAGCTTCCCTCAGCCTAGCACTGTAATGAGCTGCTTTTGGATTCGTGTCTGTTTATTCCTTGACACTAATATTCCTCAGACTTTTTGCTTCTGCCTCTTTCTCAGTACCTGGCCCTCTAAGGCTTTTTATAAGACCTCACCCACTTATCTGCAGGGATTCTTGGTACTGGTGGTTGGCACAAAATATTCCTTTCTCATCAGCCACCTCAAATTTCCCAAAGCTACCTTGCTTTCATTAGCTCAGAATGACATTATCCCAGGGAACTGGGCAAAGAGGAAAGTCTGGCTGTCCCTGAATAACCAGTATTCTATCTCCAAGTCTCAGTTTTACTCCCATCCAAATGTCTTGCCAGCTCTCCGCTTGGTTTCCATTGAGTACTCCTCCTCAAAGCAGCAAATAATTTCTTCATTTCCAATGTGAGGAAATAATTCCTTTTCCAGCCAGGTGTACCTCTGGAGAGGTTCTGGCATCATTAATAAGTGCTGTATTCCTCTTGCCTCTGTCCTCACTGCAAGGTGGCATCCTTTTAAATTTCTATTGGTGAGTTTAAAACAGCTTGCTCACTTTTCAAACCTCCCTCCCTCGACATCCACTCAGTTTCTTCTTTTGCCTCTTCTTTCTAGCATGTTTTGAAGTAACTGGCATCCAGGGAAGTAGTAGAGCCACCATCCCTTGAGGTATTTAAAAGACACTTATTTGTTATGCTTAGGGACATGGTTTAGTGGTGCCCTTGGCAGTGCTGGGTTAATGGTTGGACCTCATGATCTTTATATCTATTTCAACCTTAATTATTCTGTGAGTATGGACTATATATGTTCAACAGAATTCTTTATATTCTTTCTTCCTTTAACCGTCTGCTCTTTGTCTGTTGACTGTTTCTGCTTAATGCTGTACTATAGTTTCCAAAGTTTGATTTCTATACACGTGGATTTTCCTCTTTTGGATATGTTTTCTCCATATGAGTACATTATCCCAACATTTTGTATCTCAGGCCATGAGTCTGCTCTCAAGGTGAAAAACATTTGATTTACCCTTGAAGTTTAATTTAACATTTTCCTCCCATCTCTGGTTTCACCTCCAGAGCAACAGTAACATTTTAACTTATTTAAATCCTGCTTCAGCAAAGATCCTTATTTGTATTATTACTTTCTGAGCTATTGTAATCTTCTATGTTTATCTCTGCCTGCAAACCTGGCCCCATTTCACTGTGAGCTAATTGAAAGCACTTGCAAAGTTAAGGAAAGTTCAGGGGAAAGGAAAGTTTGCTGTCTCCTTTTTCTTCCAGCAAAATTGAGGAAATTCCTTGGTATCATGTAGAGGTGTCTTTGCCAGAGGCATCAGCAGAACCCACCTGTAAGGCTCAGCAGATCTAAGGCCAGGTGGGAAGTCACTGGTCTTCTCTGAGTTTGCTTTTGCAATAAAATAAAATATGAACTTTTAGGAATTTAAATCACGAAACTCTTCTTAAAAAGTGGAAATTTATCACCAGAAGCAAAGTATTTACCACTTAAGCAAAACTGTCTTCTCCAATGCTACATTATTATGCACAGAAGTTAATGTCGAGGAACAAGGACCTGCCATTGTTGTGCAAAATAAGTATATTAAAAACATTATAATGGTAAAATGAATCTTTATGTATTCTAAGAATGTTAAAAATGGTGAATTAATTAGTACCTGTGAATTAGTAGTGTTTTCATCTGGATAAAAGGAACCACAAGGAAAGAGTTTAATGGTACCAGCAGTGATGCTATTTTGTATTGCACAGTTCCTCACCAGGCTGTTTGTGGGCTGCAGCCTGAAATGCTCCCAGGAGCAGCCTTGGCTGCCTTTGCTTGCTCTGATGCAGAGCTGAAATCAGGAGGCACAGGATGCCCATCACCACCAGAAAGAAAACAGACATGTCAGAAATGTCCCAGCTCACAAAACTCCTGCCCTGTGGAGATGAGTGCTCAGTGGGGGAGTGGGACAGGAGCCTGAGCTGTCTCGTAAATTGGGGCTGAGAAGGGATCTCAACCCTGAAAGGGCAGGAGCTGAAGGATAGGGATGGTCAGGGAATAAGTGTCAGGAAATCACTGTGGTAGGTGAGAGGGGAGAATGGGAAAAGGAAATGTGGGAGACAGTGCTTTGAAAACGTGCATGTCTGCCTGTCCAGTTCATGTGGGCTTTGGCTTTCAGCATGTAGCACATATGGGATGATATGTCTTGTGTGAGTTATGCAACTTGGTTTCTTAACCTGTATTGGGTCAGCTAAAAATGTCATCACAAAAAAAAACTCCACTTATTTGGAAAAAAAATTATTTTTGCTGCATTGTGGACTGTTTTAAAATCTCATGATTTTGGGGCTGACTTGTATGACTTTTGGTGCAAGGAAAGGAGAAATTCTGCTGTGTGTACATGTCAGACCTATACTGGTCAAGCTGTTTCCCAAATGGCCCTAAAATTCAGAACCGATTGGAAAAATGCAATGTGCTCTGTATTCCATGTGTTCTGCTGCATTTGGAAGAATGACTTTATTGAGCACTGAATTATGCAGGAATTCAACCAACTCTTTATTGTTACCAACAAGTGGTAACAGTGCAATAGTCAGCTTTTTTTGCCCTGTGGATGTTCTTTTGCAGCTTTTAAGGAATTTAATTTTTAGGAGGCAAATGCTCAAAGAAAGCAGATTTGTGGCAGCATCAGCATGAGATGATTTGGGATTTGCCAGCAGAGATGGATGAAAGAATAGATTGGAGGTTGGCTCTTCTCTAGGACCCTGGAGGATGAATTAGGTAAATAACTTGTGAGTTCCAAGGTATGTAAATATAATTTTGGCAAATTCTCCTTGTGCACAAGTAGTCAGTGAGTACTGAGTAGTATTTGCTGGCTCCCAAACATCCAATATACAATTACCTACATGAATCAAACGAATGTGGAAAAGATGTCAGTTTAGACTCTGAGAGAGTGCTGGATTCTGGTATTTTAATAGTAACATTATATGCAGGAAAAATGAGGATCAGATCATCAAAGGTAAGTGCTGAGCCACACTTTAGCTGTACCGTGGACCAACAGGAACATAATTCCACTTTTCAGTATATAAAAAGCTGTTATCAAGAGCGCCATGATTGATTTCTTCTGTTGAACCTCATGCTCAGCAATAATTGATTAGGAAGTAATAGACTTAAATGAACTAAAGAAAATTTAAGATTTACTTTGGAAAGAACTTTCTAGCTGTGAGGACTGGTAGCAATGCAACAGCTGAGTTATTGAATCCCCATATCTGCAGGCTTTCACTTTCTTAGAGTGAGAAATGGTGGCATACCTGTTCCTGGACTAGAACAGATAAAAAGGTTAGATTATTTTCTTTTCTCTGCTTTATTTCATTCCTGCAATCATGATCTAAACTTAAAAATAATATTCAGCACCTTTCTCACCTAACCTTCCAAGCATGAAGTTCCCTACTTTTTGTTCTCTGACTGCCACCCTGGTTAAAAACAGCTTCTTTGCCCTTCTCCACTGTTTTTGTAGGTCTGGTTCTGGGAAAATGATGTTTGGTCCAATTCTACTTCATTCCCCAGTGCAGCTGTGCTGGCAAAGTAAGCCTTCCACCAACTCCTTAGTCCTGAGTGATACAGTGTCGAGGAACCGTGCTATATAAATGTAAATTTCAATTCATTCTCTTCATTCATTCAACAAGCTATCAACACAACCTTGTCATTTCAATTTTTCACACTTTTTTGTGGGAGTCCTCTGTCTCGATGAAGTCTCATTTCCTCAGCCCAGTGCCAAAGGTGACCAGGCTCTATTAGAATTTACAGTCACCTTCTTTTTTACGTGGTCAGATGTAATGAGAAGCAGGAGGAAGCCAGTGCAGCCTTTTCCAACCTTTCCCTTGGATTCATTAACCAGGCCCCAGATGAACAGGTAGTGCTGACACTCCAACCACTGGACAGGTATAAATACATGCCCTGTTAGCTGTATTTTTCAAATTTTGGTAAGTGGTGCACTTTAACACTGTTTAATGTAAATACTCAATAAATATTTACATAGGAAATACTAAGAATTAAAACCCCACATAATGGGGAGGGAAAGGCATTACAGAACAATTAACTTTCACACCACCACCCCTTTCTCATTACTGCCAGAAAGAAAAGATACTTTTGCTTTTGCCATTCTGCCCAGGACTTTTCTTCCCACAGATAGTTTGAATATAGATTTTGCAGGTGAAACTGTCCTCGCATGTACTTACACAGACTCTTACTAAGAGATACCTGTTCTTACATCAGCAGAAGCTTCCCAACTAGTTAAAATAAATACATTCAATAAGAAAAGCATGAAAAAGGTTCTTCCACAGTCCCCCATTGCATTCTGGCCATTTCATATTTCTGCATTGTTGTCTAAGTGCAAAAGAGCCCTCTGGAAGCTAAAATGTCATTTTTGCTGATATGATTGGCCATTATTAAATCACTTTTACAGCATCTTTTGAGTCTTTTTGCCCTATCTGGCCTGTTTGCACCTTGTCTCTTGACATCCTTCCAAGCACTTGAAGCTACCCCACTAAATGTGGTTTCACACCAAATGGAGTTTGTCCATTTGTCCTTACAAAAGACAACCAATAATATCATAATATAACATAATTTATATGTGGGAGGGTCAATTTGCAGCCCTCTGTGGAAACTGCACAATTTTATCCAAGATGTGTATGTTAATACCATGAGAATCTGGTCCAAATGTGGAGTTAGAAATACTTGATTTCGATCTGCTTTAGCACTCCACTCTGTGGAGTCTGCTTTTCAGAATAGAATTTCTCTGTCATCTCCTAGAGACACTTCTGAGCCTTGCAGAGTTGAAAATTATCTTCTTATATATCTTAGCTCTCATGCAATCTCCTCTTCTGTCTGTCTCTTGTATTAATTTCTTTCTTTACACTCTCTTAACTTCCTTCTGCAATCTTTCTAGTCCTCCTCTGTATCTAATGTTTTATAGCTTGCATATGCCTCTTTCTTAACCTTAATTACTTTTTGCACTTCCTACTCCTAGTGTATTTATTGCTTGATAGCACACATAAGCCTCGGTGTATATTAATTTATCTTTGAATGTTTCTCATTTGCCTTTGGTTCATTTGGTAGCAGTTCTGTACCTCAGCTAGAAGACTGTGGGTTCAAGATTCACCCCAATATTTGGAGTATTTCTTGGGGATTCATCTTGCAGTGGATTTAGAGTGCTTTTGGATACCACAGTAGTGATTTCAGGCAGTGCCTTCCACAGGCATTTCTTCTGCACACCTCTGCTGCTTGCCAAGTTAGCAGGCAGGTAAAAGTTAAAGACACTACTACATTTTATGGAAAGAGTGAGAAAACTAGTTGTCTTGGTTAGCACTTTGTAAACAAAATGTTTCCAAGGCCATCACTGTATACATGTGAGTTATTGTTAGCTTCTGCATTTGGTGATTTTCATTATTAGAACCCTGTGGAATTTAATCAGCACAATTAAACAGTTTGATAGTTGGTTCTTATGTAGGGGTATTGCAAAGAAATTGGTAATGTATTGAACCCTGTTTAAAAGACACCAAACTAGGGATAAGAGCCTCATATGTCAATTTTTCGGACCAGCTACCCCTTGTGGTGTTTATTAAAAATAAACCTTGATTCAAATTACACTGTAGGTATTGGACTCACCATATTTTTATTTGCTAATACAACAGATTGATGCTCTGCCTTCTTAAAGCAACTTCAAATTCATAACTCTATTAAAAATTTCAGACTTATCAGAGTTTAGAGCTACCTCAGTGGTTTTACATCAGTGCAGTCAGAACCATGAGCAGTTTTACTTCACACTAGTTTGTAATAATAGACAAGATGGAGGACCTGAAATGGTCTCATTCTCTGTGGTTTTTGTTATTTATAGCTGCCTCTGATCTACTAGGCTTTTTTTCCCTCTCCTATGCCAGCAAGTAATATTGCTAAGTTCTATGCTCTAATGATGAGATTGGTTTATAATAATATTATGGTATTTTTTCTTAAAAAAAAAAAAGTCCTTTGGGTTCTTTTCTGAAGAATTCATCTTTGTGCAATTCATTGTCACATTTGCACGCTAACCTCTACCTCTGTTTGGAAAGGGTGTTACTGGAGAAAAGCTGCATTACAGAAAATTGCACCATAAAATAGCCATCCATATCCTGGTCAGATCCATGTCTGACAAAATGGTATGTAATGTTCATGGCAGGTGGATGTTAACTAAGATTTGCTACGCAGTTTTGGATATGTCTACTCTGGATTTTATACTGATTTCTATGGGAGAAGAAACATGGATTTAAAATCACGAAATTAGCAGATAGAGAAGGTCAATTGCTACTCCTCGTTATGCTGCTGCTGTTCACTGTCTTTGTAGAAAGCCACAGGAAATCTGATGAATATATTTTTAATTATGTTTTGTTACAGTAAATGACACCAAAACTGCCTCTGATGATGTTACCCATCAATTTAGTGGAAGATAACCCACAGAAACAAAAATAAAAACTGAGTTGGAAATCTACAGCTGATTTATAAATTGTCTGCTAAAGGCAATTTGCTCTCTTTGTCTGCTGCATTTACCCAATTGCTGCTGAAACTAATTGCTCTTTTCTGGGCATTCTTTAAAGAAAAAAAAAAATCCAATGCCACACACACAACAAAATAAACAAAAATGTGTGCCAATGTGAAACAGCAAATTGTAATCAGAGCTCCCTGCTAATTATCGGCTGCTTATCAGAGAATCGTGTCCAACACGCAAATGTAATTGCAAATGACAACATGAACATGGCTATGACAAGCACAAGGTGGAACATTTTCAAGCACAGAGAGAGCTCTGGCAGTGTCAAGGTCTTTTTCAGGTCAGATCCCCAGCAGCTGATCTAGTTCTGTGCTGAGGGTGATTCAAAGGTTAAGTCTTATACCAAAGGGCTGTTCTGGTCAGACACATAATTGGAATAACAAAGTCAATATATGTTGCTGGTTGTGGGACACAATCTTCATTTGATCTCTCACACGGCAGATTAATTAAGTGTTATCAATTAATGGCCTGGTAAAAGTGAACACCCTGTTAGTCAATTTTCCAAGTAGTGTCAAGCATATGCAAGCCCTGGGGGGAAGGAGAGGGTGGGAGGAATCACCCCTGAACAGCACCACTGCTTTCCAAGAGCTGGAGAACGAAAATAACATGAATATAGATTGCAAATGTAAAACTAAATAATTATAGATGCTTTTGCCATTGGTTCTCTTTCTACAGTGACTCTGAGCTTTGAGTGGAACTGTGTTTGATTCAATCAGGCTCTCACCAAATTCTTCTGTGAGAAATACATTATCCTACACCAGCACATATCAAACTGAAGCAAGCAACATGAGAGGCTGGGAGATGTGGCAGCTTTGAGCACTGAGGGACAGCACCTGGAGGAACAATATGATGGCCTTCCTTCAGCCTGTTGTGACTGCTCAGGTGAGCAAGTGCTCATTGGTGTCAATAATTGATGGTGCCAATGCATAGATTTGCTGTGTCTAGGGTGCTCACCAGAGAGAAGCAGCAAATGTGTTTCTAAGCTTGCTGTAAAGAATAGCTCTTTGTGTGCTGTTTCTTTGTTTTTTTCTTTTAACCTATCTAATAAATTTTGCATCTCTAAGATTTTAGGAGTTGATTTGGAAAAATAAAACTAAATAATTCAAGTGCATGGAAGCCTCTAATCTGAACTGCATTTATTAGAGAAGTGTTTTGGGCATAAAGCAGTGAATCTTCAGCCCACCCAGCAACAACTAGTAGAGCTGAAATTCAAGCAGTCTTTGCTGGTCTTCCTTATAAAAAAAATTGTTTAATTTTGCAAGTGTACCCCCAGAACTTGCTCAAGTGTGAAAAGGCATTCACATCTGCATATACAAACTGGGGAGACACATTTCATAGAGAGAGTTTTTCTAAAAGGTGCTTGTTAAATGTTATCAATGACTATTAATGAACATTTTCCTGATAGTAGTAATGCCTTTTAGGAATTTGTTTTTTTTCATCCATGCAACAACAACAACAAAAAAGATAGGGTTTGTCTCCATGTATTTCAAGTACTGGTGCTGTTAGAGATGTCTGAGTGGCTGCACAAATGGACAGACTTGGCTTAGAATAAAGCTCTTTCTCTTGTGAGGTGAAACAGAGATACCATTTTATTTCAAGGTAGTTTCACATGTTGCATCACATGTTGTGATGTTCCAGTTAAAGGTATCCTACATTTCGTGCAAATATCTGGGAAGAGGAAAAACCAGATGCCAGTTCAGATCAGAGGGAACCAGATGTGACATGTAATTACATTTGTTGGTGGTGTTATTTTGACCAATGTGTGGATATAACTGTAGACCAAAAGAGGTTCTAGATGTAGTACCTAACTGTTTTTAAGACATTTTTCAGCATCCTGTTTATCTGTCCTTTTCCTTCCTCTGAATTTTACCTGTTTCACTCTCATTAAATTATGTTGTTTTTTCTGCATTCTCATGGGTTTGAATTTTGCCTGCACTGGTTCCTGATTTGGCAGATTTTCCAAGATTTTATGGTTCTCCCAAAATCCCCATGTTGGATGTCTTTCCAGAGTTTCTGGAGGTCTGTATTTTGGGTCATAGGTGCTTAGTACATTTTGTAGGATCTGGCTATTAGGACCTGCTCAGCTGAGTGAGTTGCACAGAGCCTTTGCTGCACACTGTGAAGAGAACACAAAGTTTGAAACATTATCCATACTTCTCCATAGGCAGAGAGAAATCTTTGGGACTACCAAGCCAGCACAGTTAGAACATTCTAAACTATCCAGTTTATGGATTTGGGTTCTCTGATGGCCTGAAGCAGAAACATATCCTCCCACCACACAGTGGCTGCTGTGAGTGATTGATGGCCAAGCAAAGGTAGGAGAATGGTTTCATCACAACTTTTCTCTGTAAGACAATTCAACTCTTGCTAAATTGCTTACCTTTACAGACTCTCTGTTACCATTTTGGTCACTGAGTAATGTACATGCTTCACCATAATTTTCATTATATTTGTTGATAGGACAATTTGTAATAAAATCACTTCTAAAAACGCACTTCCAAGTTGCAGCTCTATTTTTAAGGCAGAAAATCTTCCTCAGTTCTGTCTACATGATTAAGTATCTCAGTTTATTTCATGTATTTTTTCATTCTTTTGCTTTAACATAAGCAAAAGAAACGGTTCCCCAAACCTTCACTTTTCAAAAATATTTTGACATGTGATTTACTGAAGTTATCTGATGAATTTCAGAAGAAATATATGTCTTCTTGCCTTCCTATAATACTATGTGTAATAGCTGTGACTGTCTGTGTTTTTCCACATTGATAAGATGAAGAATGTAGAATTTCTGCAGTCTCCATTTGTTATTTGGACAAAAGGGATAATACCTTTTTCTGTAGCATTTGCTCCTTTCCCATGCTGCTTACAGCTTACTCCTTCTCCCTGCTGTTGGCTTGTTTCATTGGCCACATCCACAAGGCAGAATCTGTCAGTACCCAGATAATGTTGTCACCTCTGCAAAAATGTTTCCTACTGACATTTCAGTATTGATAGAGAGAATGGCTGGAGCACCAGTGCACAAATTCCTGCCACATTGCTGTCAGGTTGTCCAGGTTGGAATGAAAATCAGATGGGGACAATGTGGGTAGGGGTCTTCTCCCTGTTTTACAAAATGGGCTAAATTGCAGGTGAATGCATTTCCTGGCAGAGCAAAGCCAGACTCGCAAGTGTTTGCAGGTGGTTGAGGTAAGAAAATACTCAAGGTTTGTGCCAGGCACATTATTATCAATTGCAGAGTCCTAAAGACACTGAAGTTTGCTGCTGCTGAGCCCCTGGAAAAGGCTTTGCAGTCAGTCAGCAAAAAAATCAAGCAGCAGTACCAAAATCCTTTTGTTGGAATGTCTTGTGGTTCTTAAATTTATGGTGTCATGGTGGTTTTCTTGCCAAGAACTTCCACATATTAAGATAGGAAACTTTCTGCTAAGCTTCTCTCAACAACCTTGTCTGAGATCCTGAGCTCCAGCAGAAAAAATGCTCCACTGTCATATTTTTTGCACAGTTTGAGGGATTCTTTTTGAAGCATAAGAAATAGTTGGTGCCTTTGAGTGAAGCCCTTGACCCTTGCTGCAAGCAACTGCTGAGTGCAGAGTATGTCATTCCCCCTTCTCAAGCCACTTCAGGGGTGAGGATGCTCTCTCCACATCGGATGTGCTCCTCTGAAAGTGCTCCTTTGAAAACGGCACTGAACCAAATAAACAAATAAAGAGAAGCTTTTCAAGAAACACGGGACAGAAGCATTGTTGTCCATGGCAAAGAATATCACAAAAGGAAGATTTATATATTGTTTAATCAAGAGATCCTTAACTTAGGATTCTTACTGTCTACTCTGCCACATCACAGCCTTTACTACAGATTTTTTTAGGAAAATAAAACTCAGTCTTCTTATTTTTGCCTGAAGCAAATGGATGGCAATGTGAGCAACAGAGAAGTTTATCTTTATGCCAACAGCATAAAGACCTCCCCGTTCAGACCAATACAAACCTCTGAGTTATGTATATAGAGCAAAAAGATGGACAAAAAGAGAGATAAGGTCTTATGATGTGAAGCAGCATCTCCTATTTTCTGTTTATCTGAAAATTTTTTTATTGCTTCAGCAAGGTGAGATCCCGCTGCCAAATTAGAAGCAAGCAGTTTTAATTCATTTTCTACCAAGAAAAGTGGATTTTTGATAGGAACTTAATTATTTTTGAAAGAAAACTTTAAACATGCCAGCCACAAGTTCTGCAAGTAAATGGTGAATATTTCTTTTCCAGTACCTAAAGGAATGTCTAAATTTACTCTGACCAAACTGCCTTGGTTCAAAGAAGCTGTGCTATCTGCAGGCACTTATCTCAGTGGTGGTACATGACTGCTTGTCTGAATATGTACAGCTCCATAGGAGACAGGTTCTGGAGAGTAATTGCTCCCCTTAATGAACTGGCACATACTTGTGCCACAAAAATTTATACCATTTTAATAGGAAAAAAACCCCAACATCTCATATTCTTATTTTTTTCCTAGAAGTACCCTCAAATACTAAGAGTTTCACTGATGTCACTGCTGCTCTTCTTGCAATAAGATGCTGTTTCATCCAGGAAATACTGGGGAATCCCAGTTAACCTCTGTTAACCACTCACAGATGTGCTTTGGCAGAATGAGGAGGTTGCATGACTCAATTGCCACTTTACATCATCTTATTCTTGATGTAAGGATGTAATGATGTAGAGATGTCCCTCATCTCCAGTTCTGGGATGAAAACCTGAATTTAAGCTTAACAACAATTTTTTATTTGGAATGAAACTACTGTACCATTAAGAAGGAAAATTTCTCTGGTGTCCTTAAAACTACACTGGAAGTGCAGAGCTACTGTGTTTATGTGCTGTTGAAGGGCTCTAAATGTAGACAGAACCTGAAGTTACTTCAAGTAACTTTAGTTCAAGTTGATTTGCTTAAACTAGTGCAAATACCTTTGTGAAAACTCTTACACAAATGTAAACCTTGCATGTATTGCTTTAGCTTAAATGGATTCCTCTCTGAATTAAGCTGAATTGAAATAAGATGGGTTCAAATTGATTTAATATTGTCCACATGGATTTGCAGTGGTGTGACTAAATTGATTTAAGAGCCTTCCTTCAGTTAAATGAATGCAACTTTTCTTACAATAGGTTCCAAGTGAGATCTGGGGCTGAAATTCAGTTTTCCACTGTGTGTTCAAAGAATCCCACTTGGTCTGTCTTCTGAGTAAAAGGAAGAGTTTGCCCTTCAATGGTCTGAAGTCTTACATCAATACAAAATATCAGTGTCCTTTTACATGTTCGTGTATTTTGTGTTCTGATTGATAGAGGAAGATGGTATTGTACAAGTAACTAGAAAAAAAAAGAAAAAATTTAATCTTAGAGTTTGACTGTGGCAGTTTTAATTAATGATCAAGTGACAATGACCAAACATAACAGAGAGGATGCATAACTTCAAAGTAAAATAGATGTGGTCAGACTAATGACACAAACTACCTCTTTAATTCTGTATTCTGAATACACACAAATCATTTAGATTTCTTATGCTTTGTTGTACTGTAAGGGGAGATGCACCCAGTTTAATTGTGTCCCATTGATTTTTTTTTACCTTTTGTGAAATAAGCCTTGTTTGGCATAATGAAACTTTTGTTTTCTGCAGCTCTTCTACATTGTCTCTTTTAAAAAATTCACCATTTACTCCTCTGCACTGGAGCAAAAATCTTTCCTTAAAAATGAGGAAAGCACAATACCCTCTATTTCTGAAATCATTAGAATTGACTTTTAGACAATCAATGTGTTAAATGATGTAATTATCCAATGGTCCTTTCCCCACTTAAACCAGTTTGAAAGTTAAAGGTTTGTTTTAGATCAATTCCAACCACTTTGTGTGCAAATTGCACAACCGCCTTTTCCTTAACTTATCTTACAAATCCAATAGTGGCATGTCCATGTAAAATGGTTCTCTGATGAGTAATTCGGAGTGGGATATGAACTTATCTAATGATGGAGAAAGGCTCTGACTCCAGAACATAATATTTTTAAGCCAGACCCAGGTGAGGCAGAAGTTACTGGCAATGATTCCACGGATTTAGGAGCTGTAAGTTTTCCTTTGTAGGTGTAGAACACAGAGCAGTTTTGGGATGTCCTAGACCCCAGGGCACACATTGTAGTGTAGATGCAATGCCTGCATTCAGTACCAAGCCATGGTGTGATAAATGTCACCCTCAGAGTCATCAGCCTTCCTGGCAGAAGTTTCTTCAGGAAGTTGCTTGGGACACAACCCAGCCACCCCCAAGGACTGGTGCTGTTTCAGGCATCCTCAGAGGAGCTGCTGGTGGCTGCCAGCTCTGGCACCAGACCCATGAGGCACCTGCAGCCATCTGGAGCAGCATCAGAAGGGCATGTGGGACTTATGTCTGCATTTGGACTGGAGAAAGTGAACCCTTGCTGAGGGCTCTGGCTGTTCTGCTCGGCTGCAGCAGCTCAGCTGTGAGGTGCTAGGCTGCTGCTATAGGGTGAGTGCAAGAAACTATGATGAAGGCCATCAAAATGACATTTGTGGCACCAGGTGAGTCCACAAGGAATGTGTCTAGGGCAGCTGTGTCCCAGCCAGCTGAATTTCCCTGGGGAACAACAGAGAAGTGGCCCCTGGCTGGCTTCACCACCAGGTCTCTTCTCTCACCTCCCCACTGACAGGTTCCTCTTTTCTGCTGCTCTTAGTGCAAAACCCACCCTGGCTTGAGCAGGTTCCAGTCTGGTCTTGGGTGCAAGTGACAAAAGCACTGCTGGGTGGTGAAAGCCCACGTTTCATGGTGGGTTCACATGTGCAGGGTTCTCAGTGCAGCACAAAGCTTGGTCTGAAAATAGAATGTCCCCACCTTAACAGGTGGAAAAATGCAGGGATCTGTGTGCCTCAAATTGCTTTAGATGACAGGAAGTTGCCAGTTAATTAGACAATAAGGACTTAGTGCAAACAAGGGAAAAATAATCTTGAGTTAAAAATATATGGTGCTCATTGTGTATGTTTTTATTTATTTAGATATTGTTATTGAAACATGAGTTGTCAATTATCTAGCATGTGTCTCATTGACTGAGAGGAATAACCTTCACATTGTGTTTGATGCCTTGTAAAGCATATGCATAGAAGTAAATAATGTGGAAACAAAGCTTTTCATAGCTTCATTAGCATAGACTAACAAAGGCCCAGGCCTGCATAATGCTCTACCCTTAGCTTCACAAGGTTGTGTATAAAATTAGACCCCAACCTATCAGGCTTACAGAACTTACAGAGCTGTGTCTGAGCTTGAGTTTGCTCTGCACTGAAAACTCACATCCTTTGCACATGTTACCTCAAGTGAAGTATGATGAGAATCTTAACTTCTGTATTTCTTCCTTAATTTTATGTGGACGCTGCATAATCCTAAAATTGCAATAATATCCTGCCCCTCTTTAATAGATATATTAATTATATTTCTCCCCCTTAATGGGCTGCTCACTTTATGGTTTGGGGACACAAAAGTAAATTTTAAAATCAATTATACAATTACATATGTAGCAATAACAGAGCACAGAGCTAATCGTCTTTGGGTCAGGACTATAACCTTCTCATAATGCGGGTTTCATTAGGGTAAGGTCTATTATTGCAAAGAATTACAGAAATAATGGGAGTGGGTGTATTCAGCAAGAAATAACAAATGAGGGTCTTTCCTAGATAAGAGAAGCTGTTTGCTGGCTGCAGTGTGATAGCAGGCCCCTATAGTGTATGTAAATTGATAGGGTCAACTTCCTTTGGTGTATGCAATGCACAGTGTACAAGAATTAATTTCCGTATCGTCCTGGAGAATGGCAGGAGGAGGGCTTCCAATTATCACTCATCACTGGATACAACTGAGCTGAACCACAGAGCCAAGAGTATGAAAAAGGCTGCAAGGAGACATGTGAGATGGGCTAAACACTCATAGAACAGCACTCTTGAGGCATTATGTGCTTAATGCCTTCTGTTATCTCCAGGGTTTGCAGCAGAAGTGATAGCTGCCTTTGCACATTGTCTTAGGACAATTTGCTTTCAAATATTATTTGCAAAAAAAACCCCAATTGCTTGACTTGCAAATATTCACTATTCTAGTAAACACATGTGAATTTAGTCTTACAACAGCTGGTAAGATGAGCTTAAACACTTTAGCTCTGCCTTTATTTCACAGCAGGAAGGTGATTTTTATGCCAGGTAAAGGACGTACTCTTCAAAAGCACAAAAACATCAAAACCTTGAATATTATTGTTCTAGATATAGGCGGTTATGTTCATATATCTTTGAGGTTTTGGAAGCACACAGTTAATTCAGCATTAATGATCCTATAACATAGATGCCCAGCAGCTTGCCCAGTTCCTGACCTACCAGCCCAGATCCTGGCAAACATCAGAGAATGCAGCTTCCCTTCAAAGCGAAGCACTTCCTTCTCCTGGTGCACTGGGATGGCAAATCCAATCCTCTCTCTTTTCCAGGTAAAAATGCCATTGCAAGGGGCTGGAAGAGAATGCAAAATCTCTCCTTCAGAATTTATGCTCTACCCCAGCTCCTTGTGGTATCTGTGTGGTGTGACACGAGGGCTGCTCAGCCCTATTTACAGCACGGAATCTGTGGCAGTCACAAATTCCAGACCTCAGCACAGGGGTTACAGGCTGTTGTAAAAATACCAAGAGTGTAAACAAGGATAGGTTTAATTAAATTTTAATAGTGCTCGCTATTAAATTCCTTGCATTGGCTTTCTGCATTGTCTTGATGGAATGTAACTGCTTAGTAATTACCTGTGGTGTTTGTTAATGCTGCCTCTGAGCTGTGTGTATGGCAAAAATTTGACTTCATATTTAAAGAATTAGTTTTTAAACAATGTGTCTGTGAGCCTTAGACAATTCTGAGTTGCTGAAAAGTGATGATTTGAAATAATATTTCCAGGAGTGAATTCACTATCACATTGTAAGGCTATCATTATCTCTTAGTGGTTAATGAGAATAAAAGAGGCCCTACGGCAGTTTTTTTGTAATTTCTGGCAAATTTCCCCTCACTCTGAAATTATCAAACTGATTCTTTGGCCAAAAAGCCATAGCCTTCTCTACTGCATCACAATCCATCTAAATGGATCTCATCCAGCTAAAAGTCAGTCTCTCATTTGATAGCTGGTACATTACAGCACCTTGGTGAATCAGCTGAAAGGATGTTCTTAATCTGCAAAACAAGGTGTTCTCCCAGTCTTGGAAACAGCTGAAGTTTGAAAGATGCAATGTGAATAAATAGATTTTTGGAAAGCAAAGCAGCTTAAGGACTTAGAAATGTTAAGTTCAGCAAATAAAAATACCTTTCTGTAACAGAGCCTTATGCAGCAACACCTGCACATGACACTATCTATATTAATATTCATAACATAGTTGTAATGATATATATAATTTAGCTTCCCCATCAATATAGGTATGTATTTTACACAACTGTGGTTTATTGGAACAGACAAAAAGATGACTCATGAAAAATTTTTTATTGAAGCCTAAATTTAACAAGATTTAAAACAAGCAACATTTAAATATATACTTGATTTTGAATACATTTCACTACTCCTTCATTCCAGTGAAATTATTCCCATGCTTAAAAGTGCTTAGATAGCCACTTGAATTTGGGCCTAAGTTGTTAATTTTCCAATCAATTGATTTTCATTTTGTATATTAGCCCATAAAACCAGATTTTTTTCTTATCGAATGTGAAAAATTAAATAAAATTTAAAGCCGTGATCCTCGTTGTTTGGAGCAGAAAGGTTCAGAGATTTTCAAAAAGCAAAATTAACGATACACCCAACATTTGCAGGTCTTTTCAGCTGATAACTATCTGCAAAGCACTTACTAAACCCACCTTAGCTATAAACGCAGCAAAAATAGCTAAATACACTTGTTTAGAGAGCTTAGTATAACTTAATCCCAGCATCTTTTTATAGCAACTTTGCAACACGGAGTCAAGGCTTTCTTTTCTTAAGGTCTGACTATGGAGAAAGTTAATTTCTCTTGGAAGTGGGAGCCTTACCTCCCCGGCTGCATTTCCAGCCCTTGACAGCCCCATTCAGCTGGGCCCGCTGATGTGCTGTAGAGATTTGAAAGTAAAGAATTGCAAGGAGTGCAATTTAATCCCAAAGTCATTACCTAAATGCTGAGATAGGATGGGGATTACCACCAATGTAAATGAGATATGAGACAGCCAATGGATTAGGGGACCCTTTCTTTAGGATGACTTCAGCAAATAGGCTAAGATAAGGAAATCTTTGTAATTACATGGAGCTACACTGGTCAATTCTGACTTTTAAATACCAAGGCGCTGGAGAAAAGGAGAAAAACCCTACATATGTTATTCTGTGCAATATTAAGTAATTCCTTTCTGATTCTACAGAATCAATAGAAGAACATCATGCCAAATGAAAAGATGAGGGCTGCCTACATGTCCTTTTGTGACTGGTATCGTTCCATCATTTTTGGTAATATCATTTCCAAATTAAATTTTATGGTCCATTACATACTAGCTCAAACACTTTTCTAATGGAATCTTAAATGGAACTGACTTGCTTTGCGTGGGGTTTGTCTCTCAGTTAAGATGTTATTTAGTTCTAATTATCAGATAATGAACTCAGGAAATTTAATTTTTAATATTTATATGTCAAAAGTCCATTGTACTTTGGTTAAAGGCTTTAAATTAAAAATTAACATGGACAGAATACTAATTGAATATTTTTCCTATCTATAAGAGTGAGAAATGAGTTACATAGTTCCCAGATTAGCTTGTAACACTGCAACTGTTTACTTAAAAACTTAATTTAATCTTCACAAATAAATCACAAATAAGGAGATCAGGGAAAATGAGTCTGAGAAGCTTTAGGTATACAAGCTTAAAGTGCATGTCTTTATATGCATTGTTTCAATGTCTTTGCATAAACACAGTTTCCAAGTCATAGTGGTTGTTTTTATGGATGTTCTCTCCATCAACACTTTCTTTCTTCACCCACTTCTCATTTTGCTCTCAATAAAGAATATAAATCTGACTTTTCCAATATTCCTTCACATTTCAGAGCAGGCTGTATAAAATTACTGCAGAAATAAGAAAATTATATTTGTTTGGACTTGAAAGCTTCAAGAAGTGTCTG
This sequence comes from Sturnus vulgaris, assembly GCF_052056855.1. Classification (NCBI taxonomy): domain Eukaryota; kingdom Metazoa; phylum Chordata; class Aves; order Passeriformes; family Sturnidae; genus Sturnus; species Sturnus vulgaris. The sequence goes on from NC_142246.1 coordinate 6,837,710, forward strand.
TCCCTTTTTATGTCTGTCCTCTCTGATCTCTTTGTTATGGTTACTGAGCTGTGCTGTAACTGAGGCAAACTGAGCTCAGTTCTGTCTGCTGCTGTCTACTTGGGTGACCTGGGGCAAGCCTTGTAAGGTGTGGGAATAAGAAAGGTCTGTTTCTATATCTTGCTGTTGTAACAGACCCTGGTAACTGAGCTGAAGCCTCTGCAAATCTTATATAACATGTATGGAAAGAGACCTTCTGCAGAACAGAGCCACAGCAGAGAGCACACAGCCCATGCTGGAGGGCAGAAAGCACAGAGATTGAAGGTGAGTGTTGATCTTGTCCACATTAGTGTTTGTCTCCTTTTATTCTTTTTTCTGAAGAAAGGCTAATCTGGAGTTGACTTTCCCCTAAGGAATTCAATTTCTCCCCAAGAAAGGGAACAAGGGAAACACTTTTAAAGCTGCCTCTGCTCTGTAACAGGTTTTTCAGGAAGTCTGTAGGTATCCATCCTTGGAGACACTCAAAACTGTCCTGGACAGGGGCCTGAACAAACCACTCAAACTTCAAAGCCAGCCCCACTTTGAGTAAGAAGTTGGACCAGGGGACTTCCAAAGGTCCCTTTCCAGTTATTCTATGATTCAGTTCATCTAGGTCCTAAAAGCTGTCTGACCTTTTAATGTGTGGGAGTTAGACCTGTATCAGAAAAGATCCCTTTTTAAAACTCACTTTCAAGCAAACTGGATGTGAAGAATGTCCTCCTATGATATTTACCTAGATATGTGTATCAGGTATTGTTGGAACGACATGATCTATGAGTGTAGATGATGTATCACTTTGCTTTAAAGAGACTGCAATCTATGTGTCAATCATGATTAAATTCCTATCTGACTTCTCTCTAGTCTTGATTTACCAAACCAGTCTTGCAAGCTTCTGTCAAAGAAAAAAATCTCAAGACAAACAATTCTTCTTCACTTCCTCCTCTGACACTAAAAGAGGAGGAATCTGCTCAGTCAAATTTTGCAGATACTCCAGATGTGAGTTTATGATTACTCTGGGCACTTCAATAGAGTTAGTTTTGATTCATGGCCCTGGAACTGAGATTGAAGGTTTTACCAACAAGAGCTTTGAAAATTAATTGTTATTGGAAAAAATAGTTATTTATAAATATACATATTTATAAGTATATATATATATACTTATAAAAGTGATTTTGACTAATTGAACCTTGAGTTTATTTCCTACTGTGGTCTTGGATCATGCCAGACTTCAAGTCTCATTCATTGTGTCTGACCTTCATCCACCTTGTCCCTTTAATGTTCTTTCTCAGACCCCACAGCCTGCATGATTCCCCCTCCCTCTTCTATTAGTAAAAGCAAGATGCTCAGGAGGAGAACACACAAGCTGAAGAAGTGACACCCTTGGGTTTGCATGAAGCTCCACACATACAAACATCCTGTGTCTCACAGGTGCTGGGCTGGGTTTTTTGGGAAGTACACAGTCCCTTATCAGCTGACAAGGACAAAACCTTTCAGTAAAATAACCATTATATTCCTGATGGAAAACTGTATTCAGGTTTATATACATACACATATACATCCCAGCAATAAGCTGGGATCATAGTGGGGGTCAAATAGTATGATGTGTCAAAAAAGCAGGGATTCCATCATGGTGGGGAACAAGAGTCTGATGATCTTCTTCCATCAGCAGAACAGTGTTCCACTGGTTCTGGGGAAATCATGTTTTGGAGAATGTTTTTCCCAAAACAGTAGCTGCAGCAGGGAGGATGAAGGGATTCTAACTGATGTCCAAGCAGCAGAACATGCCCCAGTAGATCTGCCACGATCTTCAGCATAGCCTTGGCTCCACGAGGTCATGGCACAATCTTTCCCTTCCCACCAGCCTGTGGTGACCCTCTCAGAAACTTACCCAGAATTTTCAAGGCGTGCAGGGATCTAAGGAGTTACTCATTTTAAATCACTTGTAGGTATTATTATCAGCTGCCGAAAAAACAGGGTAACAATGGGAGGAGCCATGAGGAAATAAATGTAGCACGTGTTGATTGTGTTCAGTTGGCTTGTGCTCACTGCTCAGCAGCCCATTGCTCTGAATCAATTAGTACCAGGCGAATGCAGAAGCATGGAAAAGGCACAGCCTATTGTATCTGCTCTTCATGGCTGCTGTCTGATGCCCTCTCATTCCTCCAGCAAGCAAACTTCTTACATCTAATTTCTTTCCAAAGTAAATCCAGAAAATGTCTGGAGACGTTTGTTACCTATGGACAGATGGTTAATTGTTTTTTAAATTGACTGTATATGCATATATGGGCATCTCTGTTTCTGATATAGGTGTATAATATAATTTTCACATTTATTTTTGCTTTTTAATTTAATAGTAAATAAATTTGATTAATAAAAATCCTCAGTAGCTCCTGAATTAAATGTGGGCTAAGCATATAAATATAATATCTTTCCAACTGGTCATTTTGAAAATCTTCTAGATTTTCTTTTTCTTATGTTTCCTTAGGGCTATAGTGGTAAGACTAGAGTGGATATATGCTGTTCTTAAATGTTTGCTTCCCTTCTCAATGGGTAGTTGAATCATTGCCAGCAGGGATGTCTTATATTTTGTGGTATTTCTTGGTCTCTTTTAATATTATACTGCACTCTGAGCATGTCTAATATTACATGACTGAAATGATGGGTCTGTAACTAATGCCTGACAAATATCAGATACTTGAATTGAATATTTTATGGAAATGAGTCCTGTCTGACTTATTTTTTTCCACCTTTAGAAAGACCCGATCCTTTTACTTCTGTGCTATTTTCCTTTTCTTTTAATATGTGCATTGTCTCGACTCCTCAGTGCCCTACTGAACCTGGGAAATTTTCAAGACTTTGAAGTAGGACCCAGCTGGATTTTTTTTTTTGGAGACGGGTAAATAAGAGACTTCCTTCTTCTCAAAAGCTTCGTCTGGGAGGAGTAATGAGAGAATAGAGCAATGAGACAGGAAACCCAAAATAAGAATAGGAAAATTAGGATTGATTGGGATATCAAATTGAGACACATACATGGCATATGCTGAGATCTTTGTCCATGATAACACCTATGCAAAACCTTGTTTCTCTATTTGTTGTTTTAATATAAAGCATTATTGATCCTTTGCACATCAGTTTTGATCTAGTATCTCTTAAAACTTCACCTCTCTGATTTGTGATGTACACTGGAAAGTCTGCATTTCCGTGAGAGTCCTTCTTTGTGAAGCAATACACTCCAGTCACTACAAGGCCAGGATATATATTTTAACAAACCAACAAATGATCTTTCCATTTTTAACTGATTTGAAAACAATTGCCTTACTGTTGCTCCAGAGAAGGGTGGGTCTTTCACTGTCACGAGGTCACTTTGCAAGTTTTAATTGCTGGGTGCTGTTCTGTCCTTTCATGGCTTTTGGAGTGATAAATAGCTCATCAGTTCAAAAGCTAGTCTATATAAACAAGCTTATCTCTGCCCATAGTCTTTAATGAAAAATGAGTTGTGAGTATCATTGTTAATCATGGTAATTGTTAATGTTAAGAGGGCTGGTATTATGAGTTTTCCTATTAGGCTTTCAATTCGTTATATAAGATGAGTAATCTAGGAGCCATCTATAGCATTCTAATTTTAATTATCTAGTGGCTGCATTTCAGACCACCCTTTCTTTATTGAGATTAACAAAACCCTTAGTGTAGTAACCAGTGTCTTTGGATGTAATTGGGCAAAGTTACTTGAAATGTTCCATATATAATTGTATCATTAAAGATCAACCCATTACTCTATGATGTACTTCCCTCTGGGAATCTCTTCCTATTAATTTTGATTTAGCTTAGCTGACTTACACTGGAAGTTTTACCCTCATTTTTTCAACTCTGTATTAAAAACCACCCACATTTTATGTATGTAAAATACAGGGCATGCAAGGAAAAACAACAAGGGCAGATTTCAGGGCTTGTCAAGGCTAGAATTTGAGAAGAAATTAATGTATGGAAAACAAAAGGACAGATAAAAAACAGATTTAAGACCCATGCTAAAACTTCATACAACTCCTTTGACAGCCAGCAGCAATGTTGAAAATAACTATGGACTACACTACCCAGACAGAAACTCCTAAAAATGTACCACTCTTCAAGCATGCCTGGGTCAGCTTTGTAGAATGAAACACATATGAATGTGCCTTCTCACCATCATTTGAGGGACAAGTACTCATCACAGCAGCATTGTACCCATTTAAATCAGTTGGGAAGGTGAGCTGCTTTTAATTAATCCGTGTGAGTCAGGGATGCAGGCCAAAGTGGCTGGCACCTCCCATTTTCTTACTTTATATTTACATTATGTACTATGGCCTAATAAAGTTCTACTTTTAAAAATGCAGAAAATGCAGAAGGTGATGTTTATTTATTATTATTATATTTATTTATTACAGATGTTTGTTTTAGCAATAGCATAATTTCTCTTATCTCTAAAATATATGCAAGATTTCTGCTGGAAAAGAGGATGGAAAGATTAAAAGGAGTACAGAAAGGAATAGGTTTAGGATTTCCCAAAAGGAATGGTTACATTTCTAAGAAATTCTTCTACACAAGAACACACTGTTTATAATGGGAGGAAACAAAAAGATGTGTGGGAGCTGAACATGACACCAAAGTCAGTGCACTGGGCAACAAGATATTTATCAGCATACCCTGCTGAGACAAACTACCTGGAAGGGCTCCCAGATGTGAATATACTCAAATAGCTTTTCCAATCACATTAAATATTCCAGTACATCTGAACTGCTAACTGTCCTTGTCATTTATATAATTTGAATTATCATCAACCCAGTCACCAAAAGGCTGGCTTGACAGATGTTTGCAAAATGTTGGAAGTTGAATGACATTCTTCTTGGGGTGATATAAGATGTTTAACTGCAAATCCTTTTATTTCTTGGCAACATTTAGCCACAGAACATGTCTATCCTGTGTTCTCAATGTGAAGTAGTGTTTTAGGTCATAGAATAAGGAGTCTCAAACCCTGACTAAAGGCCCTTTGGGGTTCCATTTATTACCATTTTGTTGTGGCAAAAATCACCTTAATGAATTATGAGTGAAATTCAAGCAGTGATGCAGGGATTTAACGATGCTCTACATATTCACCCATCCCTTTCTTGGTGTGTTCTGAGTTTTAAGCCTTCAGGGTGAGCTTCAGTCCTGTTTGTTCTCACAAGGATATGGCTGTGTATGGTGTGAAGCCAGCAGTGATTGAAGCTGATGGTAAAGGATCTGGTTCTTCCAATGCTCTCACTTTCCACCAGCTCTGGAGAAAGTCTGAAGAAGACAGTAAGATTAGTCCTGGCTTATTACAGTGCAAATAAATTTGCTGTTGTTGGTAAATGTTCAGTATATGTGTTTAATACTCCAAGCATGACCTCCAGTGAGAAGCTCGTTGGCTGCAGCTGAAATGAGACCTGGCCCCAGGCAGAATGGAGAGGGACTCGGTGCTCTGCAGCTCCTGGCAGTCCCAGAGTGCTTGTCAAGGTTATGAGTTAAAGATTGATAGTGCAGTGACTGCACAAGCATTTATATGAGCAGGGACAAGTCACAAACAGGCTCTGGGTGTTAGATCCTCTGTTACAAAGAGAATATTGGCCAGAATGTGAGAGTAGTTGTCCTTCCCTTTTCAAGAAGTGTTATGGAGATCTGTCTACTGTAATTTGTGTTCCCTCTTGGAACATGATTCAAGCTCCTAATGAACTTGTTTATCTATCTCCAGGTATAACTTCTGTTGCTCTACATGTGCAGATGGAGTTTTACAAGTAGTTAATTAAATGGTGACAGTTCTGTGTATTGCAGAAAGGCCATATACAGAAAGGCTGTGTGAAACTCAGGTGTGAGCTGTGATGTGTTCACCACATCCCAGGCATAACAACCAACCTGTTCTGCCAGCCTGCACCTGCAAACTTCTTTTTGCAAACTCCACAAACGTGAAATGCACTACATGTTCTTAACATGCAGTGAGTTTGGGTGATAAAGGGAATTTTTACCAATCATCATAACTTTTTCAGAGCACTCTCTTTAAAAGACAGGCAGGGTCTGACTCTGGTCAGCTTATTTTATTTGATGTGAATTGTAGGTCTTTTAAAACTACCCTGCTTCAAGCTCCAAGACAATTTTAAATAGGCAATTGAAATTTACAGATGATCAAAATGCAATATCTTCTGATCTAGGAAGTTTAACTTCGCACATTTTGTCTTATGTTGCTGTTTACCTCCAAGAAGATCAGTTGTGACACACAACATAAAAAAATATTAGCCAGATTTCATGTGCACTATTCAGCTCAATATACTTCAGCACATTGTACTGGAGTACTTTTTCCTCACTTGGTGGTAATGGTGTTTTTCAGCTCAAACTGTCCCCGGGCATTTTGCAGAGTCATTATTTTTCCAGCATGCTTTCCCGGTTTTGGGTTGGGTTTTGATTTTTGTTTTGTTAGTTTGTTTCTTTCTTTTTAATGTGAGACAAATCAGGGAAAAATACCAACTTTAGTGAACCAATTGCCTGCACGTTTCTCTCTGTTGATTTAAAAGAGGTTTAGTAAGGTTATATTGACGGGCTCTTTTCACAAGGCTTAAGTTTCAGAAGGTCATGGTTATAGGACAGATATTTTTGGACACAAAGTACTGTAATGTTTTTCCAGTGGGGCAAGTGGGCATGTAAAATTGTTTCTGGCTGTTTGACAGAATGGAGACAGTAGAGAATCTCTTAGTTTATTCTGTCCTGGATCAGTTTGACCAGAACTGTACAGAACGCTTCCATTGAAGTGGTGTGCCATCCTCCAGGCCACTATAGGGACTGTCTGCATTCCTGCTTCATGCCACACAACGTGTGAGGCAGAAAGAGCATCTTTCATAGAAGGCATCAAACAAATGAATCTGCAGAACGACCTTCAGAAGAGCTGAAGGTCATGACATTCACCAGGGGAGTGCAGGTGTGACAGGTAACATTCACACAGCTTCTTCCTGAAGATCTGCTTGGGACTTAGATCATTGTCATGATCATATGCCCTCATTTGGACTGGTCTGGAGCACAGGTCCTGTGAGCAGCAGCTGGGGGAGCTGGGGTGTTTAGTCTGCAGAAAAAAAGGCTTAGGAACCTTCTTGCTCTCTATAACTCCTTGAAATGGGGTTATGGCCAGGTGGGGGTCAGGCTCTTCTCACAAGTGACAGGATGAGAGGAAATGGTCTCAAGGTGCACCAGGGGAAGTTTAGATAGGATATTAGGAAAAGCTTGTGCACTGAAGGGGTTGTCAGGCACTGGCAAAGGCTGCCCAGGAAAGTTGTGGAATCATCAACCCTGGAGTTGTTTAAAAGATGTGTGATGTGGAACTTGGGGATGAGGTTTAGTGGTGGACTTGGAAGTGCTGGGTTGATGGTTGGTCTCAATGGTCTTGGAGGTTGTTTCCAACAGTAGTGATTCTATGGTTCTATTCTATGATTCTTTGTGATTTAATATATTTTCCAAATATTTTCCTAATTTATTTTGGGAGAAATTGTTGACTCTCCTTATCCATGCACACACAAGTCTAACTCTTCTTGAATCATGCTTGAACATCTCGTGTCAAGAGAGAAGACATCTGTGTCTGACTCCCTGCTGGCTCTTTGTCTTCTCACAAACCTCTCAGACTCTCATTCATGATAGATCTCTGATGGAAAATAAATTCAAAATCACATCACCTGGGACTCTGGACACAACCAAGCTTTGCAGTTCAAGCCTCTAAGTTACAGAATGTGCTGGATAGGTAATAGAATAGAAATGAAGTAATATTTCAATATTTTCATGCTGCCTGCATTACAATTATGATGTTAATTAATTATCTGCCTGGCAGTTAACACCATGCAGAGGCATGGTTTTGGTCGACTTCCTGCTGTTCTGCTAGCAATGAGTAATTAACCTCTCCTCTTCCCTGGGATTCTCTACAAGATGATCAGCGTGTTGATGATATAATTATTATTAATTCAGTTTCTGTGTTTCGTTGACATTGTTAATTACTTGTCGGTAATCAGCTAATGTTTAATCTTCCCTGCTGGATAGCTTCTTGAAAGGCTGCTTGAAATGGTTCAGAGAGGATTCCCAGCACATTCTCACTCCTCATTGCATCAAGTGGTGGTCAGACTACAATTCAGAATAAATTATTATCTATATACTACAAAGAGTCTACTGAAGCTGAGAAACTTAGAGATCAAATTAAATTGCTGTTATCACTGTTATAAGTGAGAATATGTAAAGTGGTTGTCAATAAATGAGGGAAACAAGCGGGATCCCTCTTGGTCCCAACCTTAAAAATTGATCTTGCTCTACAGAACTGTCAATATCATTTAAAGAGTAAAATTTAATTTAGTGCTGTTTTTTGTTTTTCAAGGATTAACTGCAAATAACTGTTCATGACATTTTCAGTAAAAGTGAGAAATCTCTTTCCTAGCATCTTCCCTGACTCTGGAAACATATGGGTACTGCATGCTATGTAAAAATTCTCTAAGCAAAAGTAGTTTTAGCACAGATTTTAAAGGTAATGCCAAAAGCTGTTGTGTTTTTTTTTTTTTCTGAAAGTGTTACTTAAATCCATATGTCTTTACATCAGATTAGACTGATCCTGTTTCTCACTTCTGCAAACAGAGTGAAAAGTTTAAAAATATTTTCATAAAATAACAGAGTCAGTGTTACTTTTTCCACATGGGGTTATACCCACAGACATTACTAGTTAATTTTACTTTAAATTTTTAAATCAACATTTATCAGAATATTAAAAAGATATGAGACTATTGGGGTGGAACGGTAAACGATTATATTCGGGGTGCTCTTCTTTTGAAGCTGGAACTACCATTGTGTTTCTAGGGAAAATGTATGGCTTACAACTACAATTACCCGAAGAGACCAGAAATTCTGATCTCTGGCACAACTGGGTTTAAAGTCATTTAGGGGATAGAAAGACTTTGAGAAAAAACAGACAAAGAAAAATCTTGAATCGAAAGAAGAAGGTACTTGATTAGAGGGAAATCATACATTTTCCTCTGTCTGGTACTGATAAGGTCTTGGTGGTAGAATGCTATTCAGAGTGCAGTATTTTATTTCGAGAAATGGACTGAAATTTCAGAGAACAAGAATGATGTGAGAATACATGGTCCATAAGGAAAGAGTGAATTAGGATTTTCAGCCTGAAGCAGAGAAGGCTGGAGCTCTGTTCACAGTAACAGTCTCATATTTGCTAGGCTTCTGCAAAGATAGAGCTCATCCATGGCTGTGTCTGTGAAGACTAAAATGAAAAGAAATAGGATAACACTGTAGCCAGACATTAGGGTTGCTAGGAAAGTTTCCCAGAGTAAGAACAGGCAGAGAAGCACAGCCAGGTGATGATGTCAGGAGAAAAATTGGTTGAAGGAAATGGAAGCAGAGGAGCTGAGGAACGTCAATATGGAAAGATTAAAAAGAAGAAGGAAGAAACACCAAACTGGGCAGAATTACCATGAGTAAAGGGAGATGTGTCTGAGATGATGAGGGGATACTTAGGCAAAAGGGGTGGTGCAATGAGGAGAAGTAGAAAAGAGAATCCTGAAAGAGCAGCAGGAAATGGGGAAAGCAATAGCACAGGCAAGCAGATTGAGAATAAAAAGAAATTTGGGAGATGTTAAAGAAGCAGGAGTTAAAGGAGAAGGGCAAATGCAAGCCAGGAGTAAGGGACCTGGTTATATTTCAGCTGGAGTCTCACAGAAGATGCTGTAAGCAGTTCAATGGAGATCCTTCCAATACCATTTTAATTCTGAGTCCTAATTGCTTTACTCTGCAAGAATTGAATGTCAAAAATCTGCTTTTGTGTGAGATTTTGTTCAATTTTTGCTTTGAACCTTCAGTTTGGGAAAATTGGAGTAAAATTCAGCTGATTCCCCTACTTTATATTTTACCTTAGGAGCCCTGCAAAAACCTTATACATTATGCTAAAAGTTTGTTTAGAACCACGGTGTCTCCTGTGTCAACTAGAAAATTATATATTTCTACCAAAGCCAAACCAGCTTAAAGTCATAGAAAATTTGAGACCAAGAAGTGTAATGAATTTCAGAAATTGTAGTCTCTTCTCTTACTGGAAGTTTCAGTTTCACTTTTAAACTCAAGGGTGAATATCCACTTTTCCTTTGCAAAGCTCATGTCAAAGCCTGGTCTCACCAAGATAACTTAGCTGGCTTGTGTTACACAGACTGCTACACTTGAAGGGGAAACAGAACATTTTTTATTTCCTAAGTTTCTCATATAGGTAATATAAATGAGTATGCAGATTGTGGAATGGTTCATATTTTACGTATTCAAGCTCTGGTAATAGGTGGGAACAATATGAATTGTGCTTATGTACTAAACAAAGCCTGGTTACAAAGCCTGTCTTTGATAACACTCCTCATTTTGTAAGCTCTATGACATGTCAATTTACTGGTTTTGTTTTGGAGACCGAGAATGTTGGATTGTAGCTTCAAGATCAAAAGAAAGGTTAAAACAGAAGAACTGTGGATTTCTTTCTTCCCCAGGTGTAAATATGCTCACGTAGCTGAGGGTGACACCCTGCATTATCTGGAAATAGAGATTCCTGTTGTACATTCCTTTTACAGAGGATGGCTTGGTTGTTACAGTATTTGTCTGCAATATGGACAGCATGACTTTAAACCCCACTACACTGCTACAAACATTGTGGATGACCTTGGGAAAATTGTTCAGACCCGGATCCTCAGCACCACTTTGATGCCTTGTGTTTGCAGGGCTGACGTGATCTGGCAAAGGCTGAATTTCAAATGTTTTCTGTTTAATGAACTGTTTGCAAACACCTTCATGCAGGCAAAGCACAAGCTATTAGGTCATCCACTATCTCTGTTCTTCAACTACATTTTTATATAGTTATTAAGTGCTTGCTATGGTTGGTGTCTAACAAGTCACTTCCACGGTATGAAATGATCTGGGTAACATGCAAAAGAATAAGGTTTGACATTACATTTATACCTGTGTTGTGAATTCAAGGTCAGTATGAGCTATTATCTGTTACTACCTGAGTATATTATAGAAATAATGGTATTCAAAGTCCAATAAACTAGATTTCCTACAAACAAGCTTTAGAAATAGTTTAGGCAAAATTCAGCTCCTAATCAAACAAAGAACTCTCCATTAATTTAAAAACCATATTAACTTATTTATGCAATAAAATGGCAGATGATAATACAAAACCCTGTCAATAAAATATATATTGAAGGTTCAGCTGAGAAGATTTATTTTTTTTTAAATTTTTTTAAATCTAGTTGTGATATAGTCTTTGTTTTGGTTGCACAAGAACAATTTCCTACCAGCAGGAACTGGCAGTTTTTAAAGGATTTTAAAATGTGTCTTGTTCTAAGTTATAACCTTAGGAATGAAACTCTGAGAATTAGTCTGTGCATTTGACCCTCCATTACTGCAGCCAGAGCCACATCACCCAGTTTTTCACAGACAGGATTTCTGTCACTCTCTCTTCAGCACAATCTACACTGTAAGAAGCTTTCTGCTCTATTTATGTGGCTTTACCAGCACAGCTCATGGTGCACCCCAGGGGATGTATAGTCCTTTATCACTATAAGTACATCTACACTGGGCCTTTGGGTACAGGAGAAGGGACTTCCTTCAGATCCTCAGAGGAATTATTTCACATAATTTCATTATTTTATGTTTCCTGTTACCAACTCCCCTAATAAAACACACCTACCAGAGGGGTATTCCTGAACTTTGTAATTTCACTAATTAGAAAGCTTCTTATAATTTCCAGATAAAAATTATGATTGATCAGCTTATATCCATATATTCTGAGCCCAAGCAGTTCTGTTTGCTCTGTAATGTGACCCTAATGAAATTTGCTCTGTGCTGCTCTTATAGGGTTGGTCTTTCCTTTTTTTCAGAGTAATAAAAATTAGAGACTTTGGTTTTTAATTTGTGGCGGTTTTTGGATGGTAAATATTCTGACTGTGATGGCTTTTAGAACATTAAATGTCATACGAGTATTGCAAATACAAACAAGGAGATCAAGATTAAAAGTTACAAACAAAATGAAGTGGTTGAAGAGAAAATCTAGCTCAGCCTTGCTAGTTTTGGATACAAAATGTGGAAAAGCAGAAAAAAACAGAAAATGTCAGCTGACAAGGGAATAGTTCACACTTGCTGCCTCTTTCTGTAGTGGTCTGGATTTAAAGGTGTGACAGCAGAATTCCTTTTGAACTAAGATTTTATGGAAAATCTTCATCTTTTTCCTTCAGTATCTCACCTTCACAGTATCAAGAGTGAGGGAAAAGTGTGATGTTTTTGGAGGAGAAGCTGATGATGCCTTAGAATGCCAGCTGAGAAAAAACAAGGGATTTTATTGCAGAAAGGCACTGGACATGCTTGACAGAGATGCTCCAGTCCCTTAATCATTTTTGTCCCCCTCTCCTGGACCCACTCCAGGAGCTCTGTGTCTCTCTTGTCCTGAGGAGCCCAGAACTGGACACAGCACTCCAGATGTGGCCTCACCAGGGCTATAATTACTCATCCTGACAATTTAAGTTCAACATGTAGAAATTAGCCTTGAAATGTCAAGGTAGTAAAGGCACATCTGTATGTCCAGGTGTATGGTCAGGTAATTCAATTCACACAATTCACATTATCCCATTGAGCTGAAGACACAATGGAGAGAAAAAATAGCCTTTCTTGAGGCTGTTCAGCTGAATTAATAACTCAGTAAATGCTGTTCTTGATTAAGAAAATTTAAAATCACATAGCCACCTAGTATTATCTGCAGTAGTAAACACTAATTAAACAATAAAGTTATTAGGAATAAATTAATTTTATTAATGCATCAGATCTTTCTAATGGATAGTGGCCTAGATAAATGGAGAAAGAACATGGAATTGTCCAGTGAAGAGACAATAAGGCTTGGATGAGAGTTTTAGGTGGATGGAAAGTCTAAAATATGTTATATGCATGGGGAAAAATAGCAAATGTTCAGATACTGCCTGAGCACCTGTCTGCAAGCACATGAGCTGAATCTATGGTCTGACCTTGCTTTTGTGGCTGAAAGGGTGACAGGATTGGGTTCACTTCTGCTCTCCCATCTACAGATGCAATGGGCTGAGTGTGGGTTGGTGGTCAGGGCAGGGAAACATTTTTTGAAAAGTTTAAAGCTTATTTAATTCCCACGACAGAATAAGAAAACATTGAAGTGTAAGGTGCATTAATTATTGGCTACAGGCATCTAAAGGGGACACTCAGAGATTTCATCTGACCAGCTGCAAAACAGGTTAAGATTATTAACCCCATCTCACAAGTGGGGTCTGAACCTCAAGGTCACAAGTATGTCAGTAACAAAGTCAAATAAAAAACCATCCAGCAAGCTCTTGCTTGACCACAAGCCAGTATTGCCACACTCATTCCAGTATACAGATAGCATACTGTAAATTCCTGTGAAAAGAAACCGTGGCTTTATTACTTCAATAATCTCAAAATCTAATTCTGATTTTGCTGGTATGGTGTCAGTGCTATGAATCTATCTCATCCAAGTTGGTTTCTCTTCAATTTTTCAATCTGGCTTGTCTACGGAGACGGGATGGCATTTCTCCTTGTTTTGTTATTTTTATTATTTTTTTTTATTTCTTTTTCCTCTGTCACAACCCTCTAAAACAATACTTTAGAAAATGACAGAGAAGCAGCGTTTGTAAAATGTCATGATCACAAACAATCAGAGTGATTGCATGCTACATTTATCGTACATCAATGTCCCCTGCCATCAGCTGCCTTTTGAAGCTACACAAGTCCACGAAGCGAATCAGGACACGCTCTTAAGAGTTGTCTTAAGAACTTTTGCAGTCCCTTGTTTTTGCAGTAGAGCTAGAGCTGAGTTAATTATTTAAATCCTGCATTAGGAACTCTCACTTTTTATTTCATTAAGTTGTTTGTAGTTGTTTGCAATTATTTTCCATTTTTGTCTGGTCTTAATCCCTTCTTTGGCAATTCATTACTGAGGTTGTCTGAGTCCTACAATGTGATTTTCTTTCTGCTTCTAGACTGGGTATACTGGGTTTTTTTAAAAGGGAAGAGTAATGAATTGCCAAATTTGAAGCCAAAATATCAACTAACTTGCTATTAGTTTCACAAATTAGCTGTGTCATTCAGAATCTGTGAGTATAACAAACAACAAATCTCCCAAATCAAGGTAAACCACACTGCTTGCTTTCACAAAAATACAAACAAATCCATCAAAAATGCCATCTGTTCAAGCATTTTAGCATAACTGATGTCTATGATCCATGACTTTTCTTTACATTATCCAAAATACTCATGAATCAGAACAGCCATAAGTCTTCTCTAAGCTTTCCAGTGCATTTTTAAGGCAAAGAATCGAGGAATAAAGAAATTGGCATCTTAAATACATGGCAATGCTTCTCCTTGTGGCATCTTAGAGATGTGGTGCTTCTTCTTGTGGCACCTTGAACACACAGTAATACTTCTCCTTGTGCCATAATTCATTTGTAGTCTCTATATTGCCTCCCAGGCACTTGTGATTTCAGAAGTAAATGAGAAGGGTGGTTGTGATCCTGACAGCTCACTGCAATTTAGCCCCAGCCCTCTTGGAGGTGAGTTCCATTCCCTTTGGGCTCAGCACCCCAGAGCAATGGGGATGCTGCTGATGGAATGTTGGGCTGATCTTTGGTGTCAGAAAATCTCCAGTGATGGTTTCTTTCCATAGTAATATGCTTCTGCTTCTGGAAGGACCCATCAAGAAAAATGGAAATTTTTGCACAAAAATCCTCAACTGTGTCTCACACTTGTGTTACAAAAATCCCAGTAGCTGCATTTCTGTAATTATTTTCCAGGAAAGACTAGCATGGTAATGACTTCAACTTGAAATTTGCGTCTGTCCTGTGATAAATACCTTGAGAAAAGCCTTATCTTTGTATTCATATTTGTGCCCTTAATTGCAATCAATATGGTGTGAAACAATTTGATTCCTGCATATACTGCATTATCTACTATAAGAATAAACTACAGTGCAGATTATGCAAATGCTATTATATAAGGGCAGCAGTTACTGCAGTGTCTTGCCTGGTATATATCAGTGTACTGTAGCAATTAAACAGTATAGTGAAGCCATAGCAATTACCATTCTAAATTATAATAAGCAATTCAATATACACTATAGGATAAATCACTTCCTTATAGCAACCACTGTATATGTGTTTCAGTTTTTATTCCAAAGCCCTTATTACTTGTCATCTGAACACTGTGCCATGTGATTTATACTGCATGTTTGTACTTTCAATGCATATTTATAATATGACTTCTGCAAAAAATGCCTATAATGATTGCAACCGTGTTAACTTATTATCATTTTGCAGTGATATCCTAAAGAAAGAAATCCATGGTGTAGTGGGAAGGGGAGGCACCCTGTGAATTATTTTTTTTTATTTAAATCCACCTAGAACTAGTCATAACCTTCATATAATCTGAAGCTTAATAAAGCTAGCTCCCCATAATTTTAGGGGGATTTAATTCAGAATCAAACACATGAACTACTAAGCTAAATTCTATTCCATTTTAGAATCAGCTTTCTTTCTAGCTAGTAAACAGATTCCCACTAAAACTTCTGCATGATTTTAATTACAGATAAGTTTCTCTTTAAAGGCCACAGCATTCATGCTCAGGTTGCTAAGCTGAATTCAATACATCTATATGTTAAAGGTACCAAGCTAATGTGTAAACAGGGAAAATATTGGAACCAATTGCTGTTAATTTGGTTTTGATCAATTCACATTGACTGCACTTTACATGCAAATGAGAAGTGTGTTGGATTATTCCATCTGAAAATAGCTGAGATAATGAACTCTTTTTGAAAATAATAATAATAAAAAAGAATAAATGAAACTGCAGAAAGAGAAGGTGGAAAGGCCCATGTTCAAAGAGAAACAAAGAAGAATTACTGAACAATTACAACTTAGTACAGCTTAGTGTAGTACAGGTTTATGGAGATTTTGTGTAGGGGCTCAAGATGGCAAATTCTAGTATCATAATTTCTTATGTGTTAGGACTACTAAAAATTGACCATCAAATTAAAAAAGTAACTTTGAAAACTTTGCTTAAATCAGGTAAATGTGGAAAAGCAAGTATAAAGCCTGTATAATGTAAAATCATACAAAGAGAAAAAAGAATAAATGTGGAAACTGCCATTTGGTAACGTCAAATCTCCAGAAAAAATTGTTTTATGGCTGGATATCCAGCCAAAAATACATCCTTTTCTTTAACTTTACACGTCTGTAGTCCCACCAAAGTAGGTAAAATATTTTGCATTCATGCAGTTGAGCTTTTAGGAGAACAAGGGAGCTTTTAACATCCTAATGACTTGAACAGCACTGCAAAACACATGAAGATACTTTTTTGAACATTAATTCTTTCCTCAGTACTAATATTACCTTAAATGACCCAGAAAGGGAATTAACTGAAATTATGAGGAGTTGTGAAAACAAGAAGGACATAGGTATACTTAGCTGGTTAAGTTAGAAACATGACAGGATATTAGCAAATGAGATGAAGTCTTGAAAAATGCAGAGTTGGACACTAATCCATCAGGAAAATATCCAAAGCAGATCTCAGATCAGGAGAAAAAAGCTGGAAAGCAATAATTACCCTGAAGTGCATTACACATGAAATACTGTTCTTAGAAGTATGTGGGTTTCAGCATGATATTTCAGCTTATGGTGAAATGTGGGAGTTCCACTTAAAAGGAACTTGTAAAAAGGAAAGAGCTGTTGGGGGTATGAGAAAGTTGGCAGCTTGTATGGCTCAGTGTGCAGCTTCAGCATCATCTCATTTGGAGCAGGAACTTTGCTTGGGAGCAGGACTGATATGGTAGCTGTAATCAATAAACAACTGGTTTAGCTGGTTTGTGTGCCAAATTAATATATTCGCTGTGTTTCAGTATTGCTAACTTCCAAAATGCCAACCAGCCCCTCAAAAGACCAGAGATGTATAAAAAGGGTGTGACCTCTTATCATCATATCCTCTTCAACAGCTTGTAAGGGAAGATGCAATTATGAGAGCAATGCCGGATTATTTCATCAAAAAATGTCTAAGCAAGTTCAAATACTCTTGAAACACTTGGTTGAAAAAGTTTAGAGAACTGACATTTTGTGTTATTGGTCCTCCCTGTATTTTTTGCTTAAAAGTCCTATTGGATTTTTGCTTTTTTCGTGCTGACAGTCTGTAGGCTCATAAGCTTCTCCCTGATTTTTCTGGGTGTGGATTCAGGTGGCATACAGCAACGAAAATTGTGTGGATAGCTCTGAGCACTAAATTCCATTTAGCTAGAAAATAGGCATAGTTTAAACAAAGCAAACTGAAGGATTGGATCATGCCTGTGTGTGTCAACTCTGATATACAGTTTCTATCTCTTTGCATGAGAGGAAGAATTCATCTCTGTCATCTTGAGCACTCTGCTAAGGCTGCTGGCATGGAATCTGTGGAGTTTGTGTTATGGTGCAGGTTTTTGTCTGCTGACCCAGACCATAACCCTCAAAATTCACAGGCAGGTCTATTAAGGCTTCTCTTGGGATGCATGTGACAGAGCAGTAACTCTTTTATGACTGCAACACTAAACAATTTCAGAATGGCTTTCAAGTTTGAGGCAAAATGACCAATATCTAGGACAGAGGAGAGTTTGCATAATTTCTAAAGAATATTTCCATGAAACACCTACTTGATGGGTCTATGTGGTGTTGTATGTGTCTCTGGAGACTTCCTTGACTCCTTTTCAGCTGCCTCACGTTTACATTGAATTTCTTGGGTGTAAATCTCTCTCCCAAGGTTTTGTAGGTTTCCATAAGGTCACAAAGTAGAAGGTAAGAACAGAAACAGAAGGCCTGCAGGGTGGATGAGTACTTATTCCATTGCTTCCCAGGAAGGGTTCTTGTGGTGGCTGTCCATGCAGGCTCTGAGGAGTTATTATTGTGGTCATGGTGCCAGGGAGGGATCTGTTTCTGTAGTGTAATTCCTAACTAAATCCTGTTGTGTGATATGAACCTCCTTAAAACATAAAAAAAGATGTCCTGGTCATTCTGGAACTTTTTAAATATATAAGTCATAATATCTTCTTCCACAAGAAAGATATTGTGGTAGTAACACTGAACAATCACTGCTGATATACCCCAGAATTTACAATCTTTATAAAGAGTTTCTCTGGAATATCCTGCATGTGGACCTCCAGACTCCCTTGGCAGTGTGATAACAGTTCTCCAAGTTTGCTGAGCTTCCTGTTTGTCTTGGACAACTTCTTTGGTCCAGTTAGTGCCTCACCTACTCTGTGAGTTCTGGAGAAACTGCAGCTAATCCATCCTCAACTGGATTTAATTGGAATGATAATTTGTGGGCTGTCCTATAAACCCCCTCTATCTCTTTGGATGGCATTTCTTTCTGGCAAAGGTGATCTCAATTGCTCGTTTTTTTGGGACAAAGACTTCTGAAATCTTGAATCATAACATGGCCTTTTCCTTGCCATAGTTTTTATTTTCCATCTGCAAGTTCTTAGCCTCGATGGCAGATTTTAACACAACCAACAGTCTTGTATCCTTTTTAATTTTTTTCTAATTGTCAGTGGCTTTTCTTTGCTTATGCCATCCTTTCTTATCACACAATGGCTCATGGACTTGCACCTGGATTAAAAATAACAAAAAGTTCCACTTGTTTTTAAGGTGATAGACTGCCTCTGCTGCTGCTGCAGCAATGATTAATTGATCTTAGCTACTGGTCAGTCACCCCTTACACTGTGTTCATACACAGGTACTTGGTAAATATATGCAAGAAATGTGCAATCCATTTTTGGGGCTTGACATGGGGTGTCATATTCCAGATTCTGCTTTTTTTTTTGTGGATTTTGGACTTCAGATCTCAGTGTTTCCCCTGGCTGATCTCCCTTGATCTTAGTATTTTGGATTCCTTGTTTGTATGTTTGGTCCCAAAACATTTCTGCACTAAGTGATACTTTTCAGTGGAGAAATTCTCATTCTTTTGCCTAAGAGCAGTTTTAGTTTTATGTTATAATTGGTTGTAGTGTCTTGTGTCCTTTTGCCATGGAGCCACATCCTATCTTGATTTTCTTGTCTGGGAATGGCCTTGCATGATTTGGTTTTTTGCCTTAAATCAATTAGATATGTTTCTCTTTCCTGTTTTCTTTTTTTTCCCCTATTTTTTAAGATTCTCTCACAAAGATTCCATTTTCATTCACTGCACAACTACTAAAAATAGAGCCAGGAGCTGAATCAGCACTTGATACTAGTATTTTCTGCTTACAGATGGCCTGCTAGCCTTTCTCCTTCCAAAGGCTCATCTTTAACCAGTGTCATTGTTCCAGTATTACTGCTTGGTTTGTTTTTTTTAGTTGACTTTGCTATTTTTGGGTGCAGTTTTCCTTCACACAAAGACCTTCTACCAATGACTGCAGTTTATAGGGGGATATATTTATAATTATTTGATTTCTAGGTGGACTGGGGGAGTAGATTGTCTTATATTGCCAGTGTCATTTAAAATAGCAATAGTGTAAAGCAAAATAAGGTCTTTTAATTTTTAGTGACATTTATTGTGTTTTTGAATGCATGATGCCTTTGGTGAAACTCTTGTTCTGTTAATAGAATGTTTTCTTATTTCTTCCCCCCTCCCATAAAAGTTTACTTACAATAATTTTGTAAACCAAGCAACAAAATATAGGTGCCAGGCCTTGAAAGTCCTTTGCAGTGGTTTTTAAACAATGTACATATTATAGGTGTGTGATTTTTCACTGGTAAATGAAAATGCCAGGAACTTACTATAGGTAACTACAACTTTGCCTATAATAACTTTAAATCCCATTATGATCATCTCATTTTACAGCATGCTTTGTTTCTACTAGCAATATATCAAGAGAATAGCATGCCAGTTACTCTCCTAGTGAGTAAAGATTTCAGAGCAAATACAGCAGTTTTACACAGAGGGGGAAAAGGCAGCAGAGGATGAGTGTTTAAGCCCTGGGTCATCTACTGGGAGCCCCTGGCTTTCCCTGTATTGTGCAATATATAATTTAAATTTATTTACACTGAATCCTTTTGTAATGCTTTACCTGTGGTTGTAGCAGGGAAGAAGAAGAGGAGGAGGAGGAGGAGCCACATGAGGAAGTCACAGCTTCTCTAGTAGGAGTAGATGTGTTATCCCGGGCCAGGACATGCTTCAGCATGTTCCATATTTTATATAAAATAGTAGTCCCTCCATGGGAATTCAGAGTGATGCACGAGATTCTCTCCAGCATTAAAGGGGGTGTAAAATGCAGATAAAGGGAACAACAAGCAATAGAGCTATGGAAGGTCCATTATCATACTTATTCTCCATAAGCATGGCTTTTTACATGTCTTGGGACCTTGACTCTCTCTCCATCTTTTATGTTTTTGAGCTGATAGAGGAGTGAATTCCAGAACTATGCAAAATCCTGCTTGAATTTCAGACTCTAACATGCAAACCCCTCGATACCTATCTGCTGTTGTTCCAAGATGAAATACATTCAAACCATTCTGGGCTCTTCAATACATAAAGATTTATCTGCTTTGAGAACTGACTGTGGTTTACTTTCCTCATGCTGAAAACATTGCAGAGCAGGGTATTTTGGTCACTTTAATTGGCAGAATCAGCATAACATCCTGAAGGATTGCTATGAAGCACCAGGAGAGCTTTCAATGCATAGAATTAACATTGGCAAAAGCAGGAAAAAATGATTGCTAGAATGAACTTGAACCTGCAGTGCCTTCTTGAGGGTTATCAGGTTCGTGTTTCAATGCTGATTCCAAACCTTGTGTTGGTTCAAGAGATTGAGGTGAATAAATTATTCATAAGGTTTTGTTAATTTAACTTTTTGATTCCATCCCAACAGGGCATAACTGTGCAGCTAGTGAAAATATATCTGCATTAAAAATTTGGAATACTATAAAAAGAAAAGAGAACACAGTGTTTAGGATAAATCCAGACAAAGCAGCTTCATTCCCTGAACTTCAAACTGTTGTCCTTCAGTTTTGATGAGAACTTAAGGTTTTATCTGTATTTCCAAATTCAGAATTTTTTAAAATAAGCACTTTAGTCTTTGAAGCATATCAAAATGTTTTGGGGTTTAGGAGCTTTTTCTTCCTCATTTTACAATGGCAGCAGATATTTTTACATTTTTAAACCTCTCTTGTAGTATCTGCAGCTCAAACATCCCAGCACTGGGCATTTGAAAGTGAAACGATCAGCAGAAGTAAAGCTGACATTATGGATGTCTTTTCTTTGCCAAAACTGAGGGACTTGCATGAAGCAGTAGGGAGATTTGAAAGAATGCAATGCTATATACAGGCTTTTCATAATTCAGAATAAATTAGTCAAATAAATTTTCTTATATCTCTTTAAATAAAAGTAAGAATCTCTAAATAAAAGTGAGAGCACAGAGCATCTTTAAGAGTTTATCCCCAATCATGGGGAATAGCTTAAGGGCTGTGTTTGAGAATAAAGCAATCCAGCTGCCCTGTCTTAGGTGGTCTGCAGACCACCTGCTGCTGAAAGCTTGTTTTTGGCTTCTGAGATGAATTATTCCTTCCACACTGCAGGTAAGCTTCTGGTACAGGACTGCTTTTTCCTCAAAGACTGGCTCAAAGTTTTTGGATTGGTTTTGTTACCCCATCACAGACTTATTCTTACATAATATAGGGAGTATTGCTGTGAAAACTGTATGAAATATTCAAAGTTAAAGTCAACACCTTGCTGAGACTTCCCAGGTAAGACCTTTGATTGCAAATTGCTGCTGATGGAAGAACAACCACTGCAAAAAACCAGATCTGTTATCTTGTCTCTGTAGCTCCAAGAACTTCATCTTTGAAGCTGACTCTTCAGCCCACAGTCCCTGGGGATGATGTCGACAAAATGGTCCCAACCTCACCCTATCTGTCTCATCTCATTGCTCATCTGCTGGGGAACATGAGCTGAATCTGGACAGCAAAATGACCCACAATTTATACCACATTTCGTTTGGCTTTCCAGGGAACTGGCTTTAACATTTGACAAAATCAGTGTAGCAGCTTGTTGTATGAAGCAGAAACACCAAGATCAGTTTTAGACAATAATGATGAGGTTTAAACGTCCTCAAAATACCATTAAATGTTTATTTTTTCCTAATATACTATAAAAAAATATAGACTTGAACATTGTTGTTAGTTGATATGGTGAAACTGATAACAATAATCCATTGAAAGATGTGTCCATGCTAAATCCTTTTGTACAGAATTTTCACTTTTTTTTCCAATTACACATTTTCATTCCTTTAATATATTAAGAAAAGCTTGGATTCCTTAATAGGTGTCTGCACAGCATGTGGTCTTGACAGAGCTAGGAACAACAATTGCTATGTTTTTAAAATAGAATGCTTTGTAAATTGTTAGATTAACCACCATTTTAATATAATTTTTTTTTGCAAGTATTGGTTTGATAGTTCACAATAACGTGTAAATGTTAAATTAAGCTAGCCTATTTGTTTTTGTCCTGGCACAATTTCATAAAATATAAAACCATTTTTATAACAGCATGAAGCTAATACACTGATTATCTTTCCATGTAGAGCCAGAAAAAGGCAAATTGGGAAAGAAGTCTGTGAAGATTTTTGTAATGGAATAAGCTTAAAAGTAAAATTTCATGCCAAGCAATTTGCACTGTATTTTTCAGTCTTGTGCCATAGAGGTAAATGAAACTTATTTTCAAGTCTTTTCATAGAATAATAGAATCACAGAACAGTTTGTGTTGGAAAGCCCTTTAAGGATCATCTCATTCCAATCCCCCTGCCATAGCAGGGACCAGGTTGCTCAGAGCCCCATCCAGCCTGGCCTTGGATGCTTCCAGGAGAGGGAACAATCAACACACAATTGGTCTGTTCTCACATGTCCCCACAGACACAGATGGACATGTACCATTGTGTCACTTCATATATATTTTATTTTCTGCACCAAGATGAAATTTTTAAAGAAAATCTTTACCCAGAAGAAAGAGTGATACAGAGGAACTTAAGAAGTTCAGGAACTTCTTTCTCTGATAAGCAAATCTTACAGCTTTTGTCTTCTTTTTAGAATTGCTTCACTGTGTTCACACAGGATTGAGTATCCTCTGGGAGCAACTTTGGCTGGAGGCATCCCTCAGGCTTCTTTTTGTTTCTTAAATATTAAGGCAAACCTTACAGGTACAAATAATCCTTAAGTGCTGGTTTTATGTAATCAGGGCCAGTTTGTATCCCATGAATGTAGCAGAATTAGTTTTTCAGCTGAGTAGTGTATCAGTAAATCTCACCTTCACCTACCTTCATCTTCAGATAGATTCAATCACAGACCTATAGCTAGCCATGGTACTGTTCAGCTTCAGAAAATACATTATTTTTATTGTCACTGCACATGTACAGGCTCAGCTCAAGTCAGCTGTAGGTGGAACAGTAATAGAAAGATACAATAGGGGAGAGTGCCTGAGGGCATAAACTCTTTGCCAGAGGATGCTTAGGGAGATCTGATGATGTCCCAAACATCATAGGAAGGTTTCTTTACAGGTTTCAGTGGATTTATCCTATAAAAAAGAGGTGGACAGGCAGACAATGACAACTATTCTGTTTGTAACTGACCTCTTCTTTAAGCATGATAGACTTTGTGTTTATTCTCCCCAAAAGAGCACTGCTGATATGAGGGACTCCTCAGCCTTGCTGGCCAGGGCTTGGTGAATTCCAGTGACTGGGACTGAGGTTAGAGAAATTTCGTATGCAATGCAAGTTGTGAAAGCATAAATGCAAGGGAAACCAGTATGACATCAGCATGGCTGCTGAGGTTCAACAGCTGCTTACATCTGGCTTTTTAGTACTTTGGCCTGTGGGCATGCAGAAGCAGCAAGTCAGGTCATGCAATTACAGTTGGCCCTTCTGCTCCTTGTCCTGAGGGACTCTGGTCTCAATGACTTGCAACTCCCCAGAGAGATTTTTCCAGTTGACCTTCACACTGTGACCTCACTGATGAATTTACTCAATGCACAACTAAACTTCTGTGATGTGTTATTGTATTGTTTCTCTATCACCCAAAGCACCAGAGACTGGCTGTTGAGGAGTCATGGCACCAAGCAGGTGGACGTGTTCTCATATTGCACAGATGATTCTGTCAAGTGTTTAGCTGAAGTCACTTGGGCTGAAAAATTTCTTTGCAGACCTAATTGGAAGGAGTGTCAGAAGATCTGTGGTCTTTCTTTGCAGCACAGAGAATGGTTTGGCCACTGGGCACATCAAATTACCCCAGAATAATTTTTAGACTCTTGACTGGGTTCCTACTTGTTGCATGCATTCCTGTTTCAGAGGATTGGAGACAAAAGAATCTAAAATTGTCCTGGACTAGCAACAGGATGTCTAAATGACACTTACTAGCCAGACAAATACTGGAGAGATTAGGGGAACTAGAATCACTTCCCTCCTAAACTTCTGTGAAGCTCATTAGAAAAATTGTAAATTTTCCATAGCATGCCAACCACCAGTTAGTGAAGGGTGGAGTGGTGTGCTCTGCATTTTGGCTAGAACTTGCTGTTCTATTAAAACTGTAATAAATTTTTCATCAGTATTTCTTAGTAGTAGTGGCAGATCATGAAACACTGTATTTTCCTCATGTTCATGGAATGGTTTTGGATTATTACTTAGCTTCAGGAAGCATGGTGGAAGCTGTTGCACTAAATGCTAGAGGAAACTTTGATCCATCAGACACTATGATGTAGTTTGTTCTGAAAGATCTGTGTCTTATTATCATGAAGAGCCCAATTCAGCCCAGTTCAAGAAAACATGATGGTTTTGACTTATCATAGGATACCAGGAGCTGAAAGCATTGATACTTTCTTGGACCTGGTGCTTTCCTGGTCTTCTGTTTCTCTTCACAGGGGCCATAGCTGAGGCCAGATTGATGAGGAAACCACATTTATTTTATCATTTGCAAATTTTAATGCCAGCAGCAAGTTCTAGGGCATACTGTGGGCTAAGAATGTAGTTAGAAAACAATCTGGGGTGGTTTATGTGGAACATCATTATTTTTTTCTTTTCCATGCTATAGCTCATGGGTTTGCTCATCAGTAAATTGATTAATTGGACATATTTGAGTGTGTTTTCACAAAAATGTTTGAGCTTTATGATGCCCCCCATGCACTTTTTCCCTGCAAACTGCCATCATCAGTGATTTGGAAGTGTAGAAAATAGTATTATAAGGGAACAGATGCGAACAAAAGGGGTGAAATTGAATGTATTAGTATTCAGCGGTCTGCTTTTGATTACCTCTGACTGGAAAATATTTGGAAGCCACCAGGGTCCCCTCAAGTGTTATGATTTCGTAAATTCAGCCCTCGTGTGTTGGGATTCAGGCTCCCTTATTGAAATTGAATTGATATTTTGTAAACTTCATTTGTGAATAATGTGATCTGACAGGGACAAATGCGAGGGAGAATTGTTTTCAAACCTTCTCCAAATGAAACTTATTATTGGGTAAATACGGATTTCTTTGTCTCTTTTCCTCTCTTTCTATCCTGAGTGTCTTCATGGCCTGAATATGTATCAACTTTTCCAAGGTAATTGAATTGATTCAGTCATGTGTGGGCAACAGAAATGGGCAATAGAATATATTCCTGATGGGGAAAAATTGAAAAGTAGAAGGATTTCTACTCAGGTGCAGGGCTGGGAGGGTCACAGTGCTATCAGAGGAGAGAGACACACAGGAGCTTCTTTCTGATTATCTCAGCTTTGGCCATTCTCCCCCTCAATAATCGCCCTCTGATATAACGCCGGCTTTCCAATTTTGCTGGCCAGCACCATGCCTCAGATGTGTTACATATTAATTTCCCTTTGCAGAAAATTTGCCAAGCTTTAGCTCAAATTCAGTTAGTCGGATTGATGAAAGTGGCAAAAGGATACGACATTTACTGATTCTCCCTTTTCACCTTTGATTAACTCAACCTGTGAATTATTCTTGCCCTGTCAGTGTGCCATTAAATGAGCTGGGGCCAAGGTTGCAAGTTCATACTTTCTGATGTAACTGAGAGAAAATGCGTTGAGCCATGATTTGTCTGACAGAGACCTAGGATCATTTCAATGCTGTGTTGCCATGATTTTAACAGGTCAACCCTTGGTGAAACAAAGAAACAAAAATAAATGCTCCATCTTCCTCCTCATAATCTTAATTTCTAGCTCATATCTCTGGCACCTGCTGGTTCCCAGTGGTTCTCTTGTGGAAGAAGTCATAGCCCTTGTTCCAGATGGACTGGAAAAGTCCATCCCTCCCCATATTGCTTGATATTTTTGAATGAAATCTTGCTGGTCTGTAATGTTTGTATCCCATAGGGATTGCTGCCACAGACTGAATCTATGTACTTAACTTTTCCCCTCCCCTCTTTGTTTTTGCTCTGCCACCACATTTCAGGTTTGAGCTCTCCTGAAAACACCAATCCCTGGTGCTTCACAGTGCTACAGCACTGCACTCTGTCAATGAAGCTGAAGGGAGAGAACTTCCTTTCCATGTCTTCCTCTGTTACTGAGCTGCTTTTACAAATCATGTCCAGGTTTTGGCTGCTTTTTTCACTTGATGAGAGTCTTAATTTGTTTCTTGTAAAGTTCAGGAGTTTTTAGACGGTGCAATGGAAACTTTAATGTTGCCATTACAGCTTGTTTACTGGGGAGATTGTCAGTTTTGATTGTCAAGTTGGGCAACGTGTTTAAAAGACATTTTCCATAATGATGTTGGACATGTATAGAGACTTTTCAAGATTCCAGAATGTGCTTCAATCTGTGCAGCATTGGTGACTGTGGCCTTGAGCAAAGGGGAAAGATTTGGGTTAAAGTGGCAAGAGGCAATGAATAAATAAATTTTGCCCCTATGTTTTCCTGTGAAAAGTGTGTCATGAATAATTTGCCCTCTGGACCTTGCAGTAAGGATACATGGTTGGCAAATCCACACAGATTTGTCTATATCACAGTGTCCTCATGCTGTCAGGAACTCATGGACAACACCTCCATCCAGTTCTCATGGTTTTTGAGTGGTCTCAGGATCTGAAATGGTGGTGAAACACAAGTGAGAGTGTCTGTTGTCATTAACTGATCTTTCCATGCTACTTCTGGTAAATCATTACCAAACACAGGAGAGATCTGGATTTGGTTCCTTCTGTGCATGGCTCAATTTTTACCAGAAATGCTAAGAGATTTATCATAAAAATATTTGTTTCTTTTTTTTTTTCCTCCCATAAACTACATTTCTGGTTTTACCCAAAGGCACAATTTGGAGCATGTCTAACGAGAATTCTCCTATCCTTTCCTAGGTGCACATCTGCCATTTGCAAATTATGCACTTCAAGACATCCATCATAGCCCTGAAATATCTAGTTTTAAAGTATCTCCTTTCTAGGAGAGCTGCAGTTGTGTTCAGAACTGCAGTCTTGTCTGCCTTAGTCTTTCCTATTTTATATATATATATATATATATATATCAGCTTCTAGCTGTTGAGTAGAAAGAAATGTTGAAAGTAAAGAGCAGTGAGGAGAGGAATTGGTGTGCTGAACTCTCTGGGAAGGGTTCCCAGCTGACATGCAGGAAATATTGCTCGTGGCTCTTCCATCACTCAGTGAACACAATTGGCTTTCTGTAATTTTCCACAACCAAACTGGGCTTCCCCAGGTCAATAGCCCGGATGTACAGAATCGTCAAGACAAAGCATAAAACCCCCTCACAATAACCCCTGTGACTGAAAGTGTAATGTAGACATACTCCTAACAGCCATTCCTTGTAGAAAGTCACCTTTGGAAAGTACTAAAATCACTGACCATTAATAATGAGGCCTACATTGCAAATTAGGTTATTTTAAATACATCAAACAACTTTCTCAAATAGAAAGAGAAAAGAAATTATATATGTCATGGTAATGTTTTCTATCTTTATATAAGTTATTAATTTGTATACTTAAAAAAAAATTGAGTCTACTTATAGGAACACTTTATATTCTCTCAGGCTTAAAAGAGCTCTAGCTATGGCCTGCTAACTCTTATGGCCATGAAGAATGCATGTCTTGGTTATAAATGGTATCCACTTTAGCTTCATAGCTTAGAGCTGAATAAACACAGAATCACTGAATTGTACTCAATGGCTCTGTTTATACTGTATTTTGTTAGCATCTGACATAAATCAAGTGTGATTTGATTGACTATACCCAAAGTAGAGCTGGAATAAAATAATGAGGGCGTTTGTTAGCAGAGCTGCCAGTCTTTAGTAGTAATGACATTTAACGTAATAGGTAGCTGGTAGGTTAAAATGTGCTTTTTATTTGTTGTACATACATTTTATAAAAGAAAGATGTAGTAAGGCCTAGGGTGCAATTTTTCACACCACCCCTCCAGATAGGAAGCTAATTAAAAACAAGGCAAAAAACTGATCATGAATGAATGCATTGGCCATTGTTTAGTGTTATACAGAACTGTACAAAAAAGATCATTAAATTCCATTCATCACTTTGGCTTTAAATTGATGCAAAAGACTTGTGCTTCTGTGCATAAGGTGGAGGCTAAGTAGGAAGGGTATTAAATCAGTTTGAGAGTCTTGGGGAAGAAAATATTTAGCAAGAGGAATAATAAAGGACAGAATATGATAACATTGCTGTAAGGAGTGTTAGCTCGTTTGTTTTGAATGCAATTCTGAAAGGTCAAGATGGAGGTAATATAAATGTTAATACTAAAATCCAGAGGGTTTGAAGTTTTCAGTTGAAGTACTTGGTGTCATTGCAATAACCAAATAAATTTTTATTGTCTTCAGATTTAAAAGTCTGGTTTAAAAAAGTCTATTGCTATAAATTTTAGAATTAACAACTTAAGAAATTGTAAAACACTGTTTTAAAGTGGAATTTAGAGTAGAACTTTACGTTTTAGATTTTGACTGGCTACTAATTTATTATTTTAGTGCCTTAAATATCTTTTGAATGCTTCTCCAGGTATTGGCTGGAACAGCTGAACAGACTGTGAGCGAGTGCACTTGGATGCTAATTAACTGATTTGCGTAAAGCTATTTCCTACAGGCATTGAGAGCATACAGTCATTATGGCCATAAAAATTGACTTCTGTTTGTTACACACACTTCTGCTGGAGTCATAAAAATTATTCTTGGCTCTCGTGTGCATGTAGCTACAAACTGCTATTAACACTGCCACTTGCACTTTGTCATAAAATACTAATTGCTTATTGACCAGGTCACAGGATTTGGGAAAAATATAACTAATAGAAATAATGAAGTCTGGGAACCATCCTGCCTTCTCTAACACCACAGAGTGTGGTTCAAACCCTGAAAACAGATACTGTGACCTGGGCACATGTTCTACAAAAGGGTGTGGGTCACAGAGGGGGCTGTTTGCACAGTTTCATATTTGACCTCCTCTTTGCAGCATCAGGGCAATCCTTGGGGATCTTTGCTTTCCCTGAGCCTCAATTCAGCCCTATAGAAGAGAGAACAGACCTGCAAGGCATTTGCATTCAAATAGCCAAGTAAGCTGGATCCATGTTCCTCCTGCTGAACTTCATCCTGTGTTTTTAAGTATTGCTTGGGCCTGACTAAGGCCTCAGTGCAAAGGTGCTGGATACCACAGGAATTTCAAGGGCATGAGAAGATATTAGGAGCTGGACTGCCAGTGAATTAATGCACAGGAGTGCACTTCCTGCTGCATCCTGATACTGAGCGAAAAACCAAGTTGTCCCCAAAAGAAGGAAGTGTTTCCCCAGCAATGTAAGTGAAGGTGAAAGGCAAGATGATGAAGAGTAGGAAGGATAAGAGAGAGTGAAACTTTCCAAACACCGTCTTTGCAACGTGTTTGTCTGTGCTGCCATGTCCCCACAGGGGCTTTATTCACTGCTGTGCTCGGGTGGGCTGGCAGATGTGTGGTGCCAGGGGTGCAGTGGGTCTGCTCAAATCCCCATGCAGACAGGAGGGCTGGGGAGAAAGATGCAGCCAGAAATCCCTGTTCAAAGGAACAAAACCCACTCAATGACAGTTTTGCTCATTTGAGAACTGTGGTGAAAACTTACTTTGTCCAGAAGTTGGTGTAAAGTCTTACACCCGTGTTGGTCTATATTGGAGATGCTCAATATCAAAATGCCATTAATTTGTCATAATGAGCATCAACCTCAGTACAGCATGCTGGGGTAATCAGACTGTCTCAGTATTTGGAGGGCAAAAAGGCCAGGGTTCTGTTCTATCCCTGGTGCCCTTGGGTTGATGGTGCTCTAGGGGACATCCAACAGGTGAGAACATACAAGAGAGCCAGTGACAGCCCTGGAGCTTTGGGCTGCAAGATGTTTTAATGAAAACATCAGCCATTTGGCACAACTTGGTCCATTTCAGGAAGTAAATTAGTGAGGTTGGAGGTGATTTAATGAGTCAGCTGAGGAAAACTTTACCAATGTCCAAAGATGTCTCTGACTCTCTCCCCCAGCTTCAGGGAAGTGATAGAAGGAGAGGAGCTTTGGTCTCTTTCATTCTGTTGCTTCTAAAGCTGCTCTGCATTTTGCACAGCTCTTTCCAATGGTTGGGGAAGAGGTGATGTTACTTCTAAGTGTCTAACAAACAATTTTTGTCATATTCATCCATGGATTACACAGCAGTACCTGACCACTGAAAACCAGAAAAAAACACAGAAACCTGTTGCTATGCTGTTTATAACTCTGGTTATGAGCAGCTTCTCAAAGCAATTTGGAAGACTTTTGCAATAGAACTATCAAGTTGAAAACAGATACCTCGGGATTTAATTCCTTCACAAAGATGCTATTTGTTCATGACAATAATCTCATTTCTCACACACACACTGTAGGGGCTGCTTTATTGTCTCTAAGAGGTTAAAAATAAGAGTGATTCAAAAATACTCACTGCTAAAAGTCAAGGCATTAAGTGGCATATTTAGTGCTCAGGGTTTTTTTTAGGTAACAAGGTTAGCTAAAACTCATGCTTTGATATCTCCTTAGCTGCTAACTCAAGAGTGTTTCAGAGCTGTCTATAGCCCAGACAGCACCACATCATCTGTACAATAGTCCTAAAAATCCATGATTTCAAAAACATATTCTAAAGTTGATATCTGTTTCAAGCCATGATTGACATATGCTGACTTCCATGGGCTGAACATCCTCCTTGTTTTCCTGAAGTTAACTGAGTTGCATCAGGATGAGCACCAGGAAAATCTGATCACTTTCATCACAATGGAAGAGACCATGAAACACAACTTGGTGGAGTAAGTCCAGATGTGTGACCAATTGTCTTAGTGATTATGGTGAAACAATGGAAATTAATGCCTCTCACACTCTGTTTTGAAAGATGAGCTAAATGGTTTGTACTGCACATCTTGCTATCTTGCCCAAGGTGCAGGAGGTGGGAAGGTGCAATTCCAGGTTGCTTTTCATAGTGTCACAGCTAGTAATACACAGCAGCAGATCTTTCCAGCATATCTCACCATTAGAAATCCCAAGAAGTTGGTTTTGCTTCCAGAAAAAAAAAGAAATAAACAGAAATTTATTCCTTCATTTGAATGGAAAGGGCTCATGCCAATAATAGTTCAGGAGAGATCTTGGCCTCAGGAGGATTTGCTACATGGTTCTTACAATTTTATTGCTGTGTTTCACTGTCCTGTTTGTTTCCCTAAAGTCTAAGTTTTCGGATCAGAATTCTGATTTGAAGGTGCTGTTCTCTTTTCTCTTGCATTTATAAAGCCTGTTTTTTTAGGCCACTGTTCCATGAAAATCCTTCCTTTGTTAAGATATCTGTATTTGCTGAGCCTTTTTTAAACTTCAGATGGGCACCTAAAGTGCTTTTGAAATTCAGTGTGCCATAGGTTGAGCATGATAATAATGATCTGGCAGCTGCTGTTTAAAAAAATTGATTCAATTTCATTTAAGACAGGATTTGCAAAGCCTTGTAGAGTTATGCATGTTTAACACATACATTTTATTGAAAATTGCAGTATTTTACTCTTTTAGGTAGTTCTGAAAATCTCAGCCTAAATTTTGTTCAGAATTATATATTTCCTTCAAGGAAATCTACCCGCCATCCTTTTATGGGGAAAATGCTTCTCTCAGAGCTTTGTGGTAGAATTCATCATTGATATTATGTTCTCCCCACCTGCATGCAAAGCAGAGCTCTTTCTCCTTGCTTTATTTTCCCTGTTCTCTATTTCTCTTTGCGGTGCATTTACCTCAGTGACTATTACCATGGTGCTCCAATCAATAGAATGCCCAGTGCCCTGTATAATATAGTCCTAATTTTTTTTCACCCACAGGCTTTGATTTTGATATGGACACTTCCACCATAAGCCTCTACCTAATAATTAAAATCTTCATATATTTTTTGCACAAGTTCCCTATTTTCCTTTCTGATGCATTGAGGCACTGTGAATTGTTCCCTGAAGCCAAATCTATACTTTTTATTGTTATGTGAATATTCTGCTCATACTAGATATTACACTTTTACTTCCTATTCAATAAATATCTATGACATTCAGCTCAGCAATG
Source organism: Sturnus vulgaris (assembly GCF_052056855.1). Lineage (NCBI taxonomy): Eukaryota > Metazoa > Chordata > Aves > Passeriformes > Sturnidae > Sturnus > Sturnus vulgaris. The sequence goes on from NC_142246.1 coordinate 6,870,335, forward strand.
AGTATTAGTCTGTCAGAACACTAATTTATGGTGAGAATAATGTAATATCAAAAGGTTTATGGATCAGAAATGTGTAAATATGAAGTTCAATCTGTGGCTCTTCATGAGTTAAATTCTAAACAAACATTCTGTTCCAAAATTTTTTCACACATTTTTTGTTGTTTCAAAACTGATCTGAAATGTCAGGTGATTTATGAACTTAGGAGAATCTTATTTGACATTTTTCCTTCTGCATTTTTTGACAATATATAAGCCATCAGGTTGTTGAGGATGAGAATACATTTCAGTTACTTCATTGGGAAATATCTCAATATTAACTTTCTGGTCTGCTGTCTTACTGAGCAATGCCTGTTCCTCTGACAGTTCATTTAGATATTGTCATGGTGTTGGAAGCTTTAAAGGGGTTAATGAGGTATTTATTCCATTATTGTTATTGGAAATTACAGTGTCTAGAACACTTACACAAGAAGATTAAAGATAGATGCTTTAGACCACTTTCTATAGTCTGATAGGCCATTATTTTCTGGTTCATAACACAAAATAGTACTTTTCATCAAGGAGCTCATATTCTCTAGATGATTCAAAAATTCACAGACCAAAACCAATGTGAAATATTCAGTTCCTAATACTTTTTAACCCCAAACAAGTTAGAATGCAAATGTTTTAATCAAACAATGTGAAAGTGCCACACACCTTTCTCTTTTGTGAAGACTGACAGTGAAAGGTGCCAAGTGCCTTGGCATGTTGGAGTAGACCTCCCCTTGCCTGGCTTCTGCTTCTGGCTTAGCAAACATGGCAAACTGCTGCTGCTGAGGATTTGAGGTGCTTTGCACGGGATTTAAAACTTTGTTGTTTCCCTGATTTCCAAAAGGAAGACATTGAGTCAAGTTCTGCCATTTTAATGTGGTTCCTTGGGGTAATGAGCAAGAGTTTCACACTGGAAGGACAGCACTCACAGTGTGAGTTGTATGGTGTGTTTGAGATATTTGGGATCCTGCCCCTGTGTGCCTTATTATTAGCATGAAAGTTCCTGCTGTACTTTAACAATCCTGAGGGCCAGGAAACCATTCCATAGCCCTCCAATCTGCTCTGGTTGTGCAACATGGTGATGAAGCTATCAGAGATCTGTAAGGGTTTTCTTCATGGTTTAGAATAAATAGAGCCTATCTTTGCAATCTTTCATGCTCACACTATATAAGAAATTACGCAACCAATTGTTTTATTAGATGATAGATACCTCCTGGTAACTAGATCTGGAAAACATCTAACAGCAGATGAAGAGAGAGACAGCTGGGGAGAAGGAGATCTCCACCCTTTCAGAAAATCAAAAGCCATATGGAATGGTCTTGGGAAACTTGTTCTGGGTGATCCAGCTTGAATTGGTCACCCTTCTTCATCTGCTTGACCATGCTTGGACAGGGGAGTTGGACAGGATGATCTCCAGAGGTCCTTTCCAAACTCAACCTGGAATTCTGGGAGCACTCTTAGAGACTCACATGCTCCTCTGCACCCCTGGGTGCACAGGATGGGCAAGAGGCACAGCAGGATGTGCACCAGGAATCTCTGCTTCTTACAGCTCCTTCCACAGAGCAGCACCTGTGTGTCTGCACAGATCTGTTGACAAACACGTGGCCCTTCTGCTGACAGTAGGATTTATTTCCCACACTTATTTGTAGTGAAGGGGTAAGTGTGGTGCTGTGTAATTCCTAACTCTCTCTTTGCCTGGATGGGTCTAAGGGCTGTACAGTCTGTGCTGGATGCACTGCCCGAGGTGCAGCCCTTCAGTGTCACCTGAGGTGTCTCTGACAGGGTCTAGGACTCTTCACACTCAATTTGATGTCTTCTCCTTTAAAGCATCCTTCCCTCTTTGCTTCCATCTTTGCCTCCTCGTTTTCCTCCTCAACACTGACCTGCGTTGTCCCTTGGTCAGTTACAAGAATCAATCTGTTAGAAAGAAACTTTGGTTCATCAGCATTTAGAAAATTGACTTTTTTCTAGAGGAGAGATTTTTGTCAGCACTTAGTTTATGGGCTAAGCCTCGCAGTAATCCTTGAGAAAGGCAGCAAGATAACAGGCTGCAAAACAATATGGTCTAGAGCCAAGATGTATTGTGAGATATTCATGTAGCAAAAAACAACTTCATTGTTACAGAAATGAGTTTTATTTTCCCACAGCAATACAATGAATAATCTGATACGTTCTCACAAATAACTTTATCATCCTGAATATTATTTTGGAAAAAGTGAACAGCAACTGAGAAAGTTTCTGCTTATAAACAGAAAAACCCAAGCCATTTCTGGATTTGGGGACTGGTTGAGTTTGGTTGGTTTTTTTTTTCCATTTATGAAGTGGAGATAGGTTATAAACCAGAAAAAAAGTATTTGTAGATGATACACAGCTAGCAATGCCCATTTCTACTGGCCAATATGCCCGTGTGACTATTTCATCTTCCATGGTAACTTAAGCACAAGAAAAAAGCCTTTACAGTTCAGGGCACTGCTGCCTGGCCAGAGGTTAGTAATAATTCATAGACCTTTCACTTTCATTTTTCTAGAACTGAGGAATTACATTCTGCTATTAAAATGGCTTTGTGAGTTGCCTGGTAGAGTGTATATATTCTTTCTGCTCAAAGAGATAAATAGAGCATTGTGGGGAGCAGGGACTTCTTAACAGCAGGTGCTCTGAAGGATCCATATGCCTTCAAAGAGAATATCATTGTTCTTCCTTTCACTCATCACCTGTTTTTCACATGGAATCCCTTAAAAGATGTGGGCTAGCAAGAACCATTTATCCTCCTTGGGCAGTAGCCACATGTGTTTGTCCTTTTGTGCAAATTAGGGGCAAGACAACCTCGTGAGTGGGGAGTGAATCTGACATCCTGAAGTGGTTGCAAGGTGGGGCAAAGTGTTGGGTACCAGCTGCCAGATCTGTGTGTGAAAGGCTTGACGACATCCCAGACAGCAGCAAGTAGGCACAGTTTGTGGGCAGCTCAGGTGAGGCTGGGATCTACTCAGTGATCCATTGGGGATAGTTTTAACAGCCTTGGTCACAGTGGCAGTATCTGAAGTACAACCCTGATGTGTAGAGCTAACTGGATTTTATAGTGCTCCTTCCTTTCCAGAGTCAGAACCCTACCTAGTGTTTTTTATTTTCAGGATTTATTGATTTCCCTGCTTGACTGACAAAGGCCTGGAGGAGAAAATGAGAGTTTCTGCTGGGAATTTCTTTCTTAATGGTGGACAATGCTTGTCTAAGTCTTCCAGCTATAATAGAAAATGCTTCCATTAAAGCTAACTGGAAGAACTCAGACTGGGGAGGTTCCTGGCAGGAGGTGATGTGTGTCTATTTATTTCCCAGCAATATATGAGCTTTGAATGGTTTGCATGTTTTTGATTGCAGCAAATTGTCGACCCAACGCATGGGTCTCAAAAGGAAAGGGAATGCCATAGACTGAACAACCAGTAATTGTCAGGATCAGATCATGACAAAATTTAGCTTTTTGACTGACTTTCCAGGCAACTTAAAAAAAAAAAAAGTCATCACTCCCATTCCCCAGTTTAAACTTCTATTCTCAAGGCAAAAGGAAAAGCCAAAAGGTAGTAGCAGTTCTCTAAGCTGTTTTATTCCTCAAGTGAGACACGGGACCAGGTGAAAAAAGATATCAAAAATAATTTCCTTGGTCTTTGTGTCTTCAGACTCCAGTTTCCCCATCAGTGAGCACAGCCTTATATTCTCAGTGCTTCATAGGGGGTTATATTACGTTGACTTGAACTTTCATAAAAATCACAACAGCAAAGCTTTTTGCAGAATGGGGAATGTAATTCACTGGTGTCCACAGCGTAAGGTGAGATTTGTGCATGCCAATAGCCATGTGTGTTCCCAATATCAGTGTCTTGCTCTTCTTGGCATCCTTATAAACCTTCAGACAAGTCTGCCAAAATATATTTTAATTCAGTATTTTCTGAATTTTCTTTTTTCTGTTCCTTTTCTTAAATAAGCCTTAAATCTTCCCCTTGCATTTTACAAATTGATAAGTGTCCTGACATTGCAGAACCTGGGGTAGATTGTATCAACCTTCATTCCTTTCCTTGCAGGTGTAGTAGCCCTGCTAAATGTGACATGCCATTCATAACACAAACAGGATTTTACAATAGAGAATCCCAGTTTTTCTACTGAATAGAAAAGGATGCCAATTTTTTAAAAGTAATTTTAGGAGAGGGAGGGAAGAGAAGAAGTGGCTGTTTATTAATTTCTGCTCCTAGTAAAATACTCTTTAATTTCAAATTCATATAAGGGCCTATCTTTGGCACTTAGGCTTAGTGTCTGTCTCCAGCCTGTGGAGCTGCACTGGTTCCCACAAGCAATGCCTCAGCCCTCCAAGTGACTTTGTAATTACAAATTCTTGCAAAAAGAATATAGAATAAATATTGCTCTGTGGGTTAGCAGCTTATGTATAACGCCTGTTTCTCAGCTCATGTTATCTCATATCCATAAGAAACAACTCTGATGAAGTCAACATAGTTGGACCAAGTTGAAAACATGTTGAAAGGAAGTCTTGGATTGATTCTGATATATTAAATTTGTGCAGATGAAGTTACCCCACCCTATGTCTTTGCAGTTATGATGTGTGCAGATGTACAGTTGTTACAATGTGTAATGTATACCACTTGTATTTTAACAAATACTCTAATGCCAACTAATAAATTTTACATATTTGATCATTCTAAATCAAGAGTTACATCATTGCAATCAATGGTGCCAAACAAGTATCAAGATGCAGTAAATGAAGGAAGGCCCATGAGCAGTTCAGCCTAACAGAAAAATGAATAGTGCTGGTTCCAAAGTTGTTTCAATAACATTTGGGTTTGGCTTTACCTATGTGCTATGTGGGAGAGGTCTTCAGTTAGACTACACTGCTGTAGTTAGACTGGTGTTCCTGGGGAAGGACAAGTTACATAATTTGTCTATATTTTTGGTTTTCTGACTGCATAAATATGATTTTAAGTCAACCTTGTCTTTGGATTATCTATTGATTTTTGCATGTTTATCCACTTTGCATATGTAATTGCAACATTTGCAGTTGCTAATCAAACTTTGCCAATTAGGATTACTGGAAGAAATCCTCTTGGCTGAAGTAGTTCTGCATACAAAGATGTGGTGGAATGGTCAATGCTGAAATCCTGTGACTAGGAATGCTACAGTCTGGGAGAGCTGGAACATAGTTTTATTTCCATAACATGCAGAAAAATACACTACAAAAATATTAATCATTAAGAAAACAATTTAAGCAATGGTTTTGCTAGGATGTAATGATACATGCCTGGTGTAGAAAAAAATCAGCCCACTATTTTTTTCTTTTAGATTAAATAGTACTATTTCAATATTGACCTTTATTTTTCAGACAATACAAGTTCTAAATTATCTTTGTTTTTGCTTTTCAGATATTTGGATCTGGAACCTTTTGTAACAGAGCTCTATACTTGAAACAGTTGCATTTTACCAGTGATTACGTGTAGTTAATTTTCTCACTTTTTTTTTGACATTTTTATTGACTAAAAATATCTGAAAAGGAAAAGGAAGTCTCCACAGGAGTTGTGTGCAGAAGAGCATTCTTCAAGGCATGAGTGGGATCAGGTTGAATTTTGTGGTCCCTGTGAAACTATTTGCAGTTTTTACAAAATCTTCACAATTTACACTTGAAGGCATTGTGGCTATTGTGAGTGCTGGGTCATGGCCAGTTTTCCATGGCTGGCAAGTCAGGTGTCTCAAGAATTCAGTATTGAGCATTTTGTTTTGAAAGGATCAGCTTAAAAGCAGCCAAGGGTGGTTACTGCTCTGCTCACTGTGTTGTGTCCTGGTGGTTTTATTGTGAATCTGGAAAGAAATTTACTAATTTCAACACAATTCCCTGTTCTGTTGTTTACATCACATATTTCACCCCAAACAACCCCTGTGACTTTCACAGAAGAAACAAAACTCTGAAATACCCTGTCATTCCCTTAGACTTGAAGCCATGTCTGAAGCATGTGAATGTGATGATGGGAATTTCATGACTGATAACTGTATCATTAAAAGCTCAAAATTAATCACTGGTATCACTATACTAGAAGTAGCCTTGCCTGTTTAAAAAATTGATTAAACCCATCTTTAGGCAGAATATCTACTGCAAAGGAAAAATGTGAAAGAAAATTGATTTTGATTCCTTGTAACATAAAAAAAGTGATGATCATTTCTTTCCCTCCTACCAGTAGGTAATCAAACATGAGCTATAAGATCGGTAACAAAATTATTCTGCTTTGAGCTGCTAACATTCTTCACCCAAACCAGAGCTTATGAAGCAAACACTCTTGACTTGTTTTCTGGTTTGCCAGGTTTTCAAGAAAGAAAGAAAGACAGGAGTCAGAGTGGCTGCACCAAAAAGCCCATGGAAAGCAATAAGTGATCTTGATCTGCTCTATGCAGCAGAGAGTCAGCTGTGAACAACTTCAAGGCACCCTTGACTCCAAGCTATGCATGATTTATGGGGGTATCTAACCCTAAGAGCAATGTGGGCAGACCACTGCAGTGATTAAATCCTATTTGAATGTTTTGTTAAGATAGTTCCTGACAGGACAAAGGGCTCCTTATTCCCTTGTGACAACATCTCACACACAGCCTTCCTCCCTTGGCTTTCTCTGTACTAATCACCCCTAAATAACAGGTTTCTGAAAGAGCCTGAAGGAGGAGTCCTAAGGCAAATGGTTAAGGCCTGATGTCCCAGACACAGGGCTAATTACCTGAATCTTTAAAACATCATGATGCAATTAACACCAAGTATTCTTTGCATACGGCAGGAAACAAGGGGAAATAGCTGCTGTAATGTGAAATCCCTAAGTTAAATTGTAATTGTGAGTAAATCCATAGATT
>NC_142246.1:6882240-6924740 GCF_052056855.1 Sturnus vulgaris
TAAGCAGCAGTCTAATCAGGAAAAATCTGTGTAGCACTTGGAGCTGAAACTCCCTGGAATTGAGGACAAAACCCCAGTGGCTGTGAGCTGAGCCAGAAATTTTGCCCTGGAACTCGGATTTCTTGTTGCCTGATCTTTTTGCATCAAATATTTTTAGGTAGTGTGTTTCTTTCTGTTCCAGTGCACAGCCCTAATTCTACTCTGCAGCATTTCAGGACTCTAACATTGTAAAATGTGGGTTCAAACACAATCTTTTTCCATAGGAATGTGTTAAACAGGCCATGAAAAGCCAGCATGATCAAAAGATGTTCTACAAACTATTGATATTTCACTGCTTCTTACCTTGAGCTTCTCCAGTAATTCACCATATCAGAAATACAATATTTGTAAGTTCTTTTTCATAAAGGTCTTTATGGGTTTGGAAATTTAAACACCGCGAAGCTGAAGTTGAATTGGAAACCAAAAGTCTCTAAGCTTGTACATCTTAGGAAAAAAAATTCAATTAAGTGGGATTTTAGCCGTTTCAATAAAATTGGACTCTCCCTTTTCAAGATAAGGGTCCTATAGAGCTGCAGCAACCTTTATGTGGCAGGAATATCCACTTCTACTAAATGTATAATCCTAGCTCAGGATACAATACACACAACAGGAAATCAATGTATAGTAGAATCAATTTGAAAATATAAAATAAACTAATATATGAGTGGAAAATTGACTTCCTATGGATTAAAAGCAGCACAAATGGTAGAAAAATCTGGCTTTTTAACAGGAGGAGGTGGGTGGTAATAATAATGCAACTGATTAACTAGCTGGACTCAAGCTGCTGTGTGTGCACGTAGATTTTTTCCCTTTAGTAAAAGGATTCAAAGAGGAAATAATTTATTGCTGCACTTTGCTCAGTGTTTGTCATTGAAAGGATGCCAAGTGTGTACAGCATCATGAAAAAAGTAAAAGATACAGAATGCATTATTTAAAATATCAGCACCATAAACAGTGTAGGATTACTGCGGGAATCCCATTATAGCTGTAGGGACATAGAAATGTTTTCATTATGATTATCATGGAGGAGTTTATAACTCAGCCACTGAGATTTTTATTTTTTAAGGGAATTTAATGTTTGCATAATGTGCTGTACTGACAGTCTGGAAACTGGATGTCTCTTATTTGCTGTCAGAGTAGATACAAGCAGACATAAAGGGAAATCTGCCCCCAGATTACCCAGTGCCATCCTCAGTACTGCCACCAGCAGGTCCTTCAATATCTGGTTCTTCAGGCCATTTTTGGTCATTGATACCTCCCTGGTGATTGCTCTCAGGGACAATGAAGTAGGGACAAAATAGATTGAGAGTAAAATGTGTTTTTGTTTTTTGTTTTTGTTTTTTTTTATTTCTCATCTCTCAAAAAGGATTTGTGAGAAATATAAAACAGAGATGGAGGAGAGAGGGAAACAAATTATTAGCACTGGACCAATCCATTGGGATTCATGAGTTAAACTTCAATAATGTATACACATGGAACTTTGCTGCCTGATTTCAGGATCTGAACTCAGACATCAAATGGTGTGTTTGTGCAGATGAAGACACAGACCCAGCAGACTACTGAGCTCCTAGGGACTAAATGCAGTTGTGTTGTGAGTGAATTTTTTCTTTAATCTTTGTGTGTGGAAAGTCTGCTGTGCATGGAGTGGAGGGTGTTATTTTAGATTAATATCTGATATAATTTAACTAGAATTCATTCTTCTCCAGAGTTTGTCACTTTTGACCTAAATTCTGTGCGCTGAGATCCACAGAAAATGGCAGGGAGTACCTGAGCTTTGCAATCCAGAAGGGGTGTTATTGGGTAAGAGTACTTTAGGGTGTTGGAATGGTTATTCTTTAGTACTGGATTTATTCTGTTCCCTACACCTCATGTGACAAACAGCTCCTCTTTTAAAGGGGTCCTGGCGTAAAGAAGAAAGGAGTCCAGACTCTTTTTGTTTGTAGGATTGTAACATAAACATCCACAGCTGTCAATGATCAGGGAAGTGCCTGGCAATCTGTATTTGCTGCAACTGGCACATCATTTTGTACTCAGTAATTCCCCTGCACTTTTCACTTTGTTTTATAAGGGTGGTGGAATCTCTGAAAAAAAATGCATACCTACAGAATATATATGTTTTTAACAAAACCTAAATCTGCTAAACCTTCCAATTGAGAAGTGATGAAAACCCAGCTTGGTATCTTAAACAAGTCAGATAACCAAAAAAACTGTAGGGACTTTTAACACCTTATTAGCTGCATTAAGAATTGTTACTGCAATTGATGTTACCAGGATCTGTGATGTATTCACGTAATGAACTGCTTTTCAGCCATCCTGAGATGTCTCATATGTCAGTCTGGAGGCTGCGATCCTCCAAACAGATAGGAGTAATGAAGGTGTGTCTAGCACTAACTGAGCATGGAGTGCATTTAAAAAATGAAAACAATAATCATGCTAAATAGGACTGTTGCTGGAAGCCATTAGTATCTATCAGATGAGCTGTGGAGGCATTGACAGAAATAGTTTAATATATTGTCAAGGGTGTTTTTTAAAGTGTTTCAACCCTATAGTGTCTGAGACACTTCAGGAAGCTGACTGAGCATTTTATCATTTTCAGGAGGTCCAGTCCTTTCTCAGGGACAGCAAGGTTTAGGATATGGGACTGTCACTCAAGAAGCTCTGAATGGGCTGAGGACTTTGTTGTTCCAGCTCTTAGGAGTGGAATAGATCTTCCACATCCTCAGTGCACAGCCTGCACTGGCCACCCTGTCCTGTATGCATGGGGTGACAGAGTGCCTCAGCTAAAGGGGGAAAAGAGCAGGGCAAACATGGAAATAGCATCGCAGGGAAAACTGGGAGATATTCCTCCAGCAGCACTGAGACCCTCCTGCTCCCTTCAGAGCAGAGACAATTTATGCCTCTGTTCTCCTGGTTTTTCATAAGAGATGGGTAATTAAATTTATTATCAACAACAAGCTGTGTTAAAGAACATACACTTCAGTGTTGCAAGGAAGGTTTGTGGTGGGAATTTATTTTATAGGCACACTGCTAAAATTCACTATTTCAGGTGTTGATACTGAGCTGGAATGAATGTTTTGAAGAGGCACATATATCCAAAGAAGCCTTCCAACCATGAATATTAATAAAGTCTGAGCTGAGATCCTGTCTGACAGATGACCAGCTCCATGCCATCCATTGCACTGCAACATGTTCTTGAACCTCAATTTGTCAGCAATAAAAGTCAGCTTGCCTAAACCTTCTGTTAGGATAAGTTGCAGCATTGTATGCATGAGGAATATGATAGTGCAGCCCCTGAAAATCACAGAGCTACACTGTGGATGAGTTTTGGTCTGTGGCTCCCCAGCTGCTTCCCACTCATCAAATGACTCTCCAAAAGCACCTGGTGCAGTGTGTATGGACCTGCACTCTGTTAGATGGTAAAAATGTTGTTGCAGGCCAGGCTGCCTGAAAGGAGGCTGTAATGAGGTGGACGTTGCTCTCTTCTCCCAGGTAACAAGGGATAGAACAAAAGGTAATGGCCTTAAGCTGCACCAGAGAAGGTTTAAATTATATATTAGAAAAAATTTCTGCATAGAATGGGTGGTCAAGCAGTGAAACTGGGGAAGTGGTGGAATTGCTATTGCTGGAAGAGTTCAAAAAACATGTAAATGTGGCACCTGGGAACATGGTTTAGTGGTGGACATGGCTGTGCTGGGTTAACTGTTGAACTTAACGATCTTAGAGGTCTTTTCTAACCTAAATGATTCTCTGATTCCAATATTCTAGACATTGTGATGGTGGTAGAGACAAGATCCTGGCAAGGAGCTGGATATTTGACAGTAGAGTGTCCTTCAGGGTTTAATCATCACAGCCCAAGTGGTGCAGTAACTGCTTTAAAGGCAAAGAGATCGACAACTTTCTGGCCTTAAATACATCAGGGGGATGTTCCCTGGTCACTGTTATGAGTGCCAGTGTCTGGGATCCTGTCTGGAGGAATGAGGACAATTTGAGAAGAGCTTGGATCTGATCAACAGCTTCCAGAGAGGGATTACTGAAGGATTTTTGAGGGAAGGATAGTTAGAATAAAAAGCCATCACATACATTTTAAGTGTTATCCCATTACACCTGCATTATATTTAAATGGTTAAATACACAGGGATTGTGAATACACAGGGATTATAGGGTGTTGTGCCAGGAAATTAAATATGAATGTAAATAAAATCTTGTTTGGCTCACAGGAATCTCTGGACAATGTCTGTTGGGACCAGCTGACCAGAAGCCCTTAAAGGGCATTTTAAAATTCAGTCCAACCCAGAAGCTGGGTTAAATACATTGTAGAAATGTTTCTAAAGTGAAAACATTATGCAGATTCGTTCTCAAATGAGTGGGAGCAGAAGAATGGTACTACTATATTTATTCCAGCCTTTATTTGATTGTACACTAATGTATACACATTATTAGTATTTATTTGTATTGCAGTAGCCAATAGCTACTTCTGCACTACATTTCTATTTTGCCAGCCACTGTATAAACCTATAATTAAAAAAAAAAATCCTGCTTTATAGAGTTTATATGGTCTCAGCAGATGATTTGTAAATATATTGTTGCTATCAGTTCTTTCTAGTTCTGCAGTATGGCTATAAGCACTTATGGAAATGTCTGTGAAGTAAAGAAATAAGTCTTAGTACAAGTTGGCATTCATCCATGAAGATTTAGATACCTAATTTATAAACATTTAGTAAATATGAATTAATCTTGACGTGCTGGATTTTGTGCTGAATTAAATAATCATACTTACAGTCTATAATGCACTTGGACAATAGGTAAATTAGTCCTTCATTAAAAAATCATGAAGGAAAATGCATAATCTGCAGCAATACCCAGAGGAAAAATTACAGTTATTTGAAATAAAAACACTATTGTTAGCAAATTTCTGGAGGCTGATTTTTAGTTTGGCTTCTGAGTTTTTGTTGTTGTTGGGTTTTTTAAATGGTGTTATAGATCTTTCTGTGTATTGCCTCTATCATGAGACTTCCAGTTGAGAGTATTAACTAAATACCCAAGGTTTAATTGGAAATCTGAGGTAGAAAAACTGTAAATCTCCTTTCAGTCATTTGTCTCTGCATTGCCTGCTTCTCAGCGGCAGACAAAACAGTATGTGCTTTTACATCTGATTAATGCAAATGAAAGCTGTGATTAAAACATCCTTGAATTCTTCTGTCATACAGCACAATTTAAAATTGTGAATTATCCTTCAAAACATCACAAGTGGTGCAATTGCACATTAGCATAACAGCAAACCTTATTTACACAAGCACAAATGTTGTGTAAATTGGCCTTTAAGTGGGTTTTAAATGGCAATCACTTGGTAGGTGTTTTCAGAACTGCTAAATAAAAAAAAATAGCTATAGTGCAATATTTTACAAATGAATACTTTTAATGGGCCTATTTTCAATTGAATTGACTATGAGAACAATGAAGGCAGAAAATGACAACAGTTATTTAATCTGGGATGCAGTATAAATACTGGAACATTTTTAAATTGTTCAGCATCTTGTAGCAGAAAGTATTTGTGAAAGTCAAGTGGTTATTAAGCTTATGAACTCACTGCTTTGCCTTTCTATCATGTGCAGCTGTAAGCTTGGGGACATACATAGATAAGGGGCAAGAGAAATGCAGACCAAAAGTGCCTGTTTTTATGATTTTCACAAGGCACGGACAGAACTGATTATTGCTCCTCATGGTGAGAAATTGCCCTCAACAGCTTCAGGGGGAAAGGGCTCCAGAAACAAATCAGAAATATCTCAGAAATAACCCCACAATCCCAAGGGAAATGGTCAGCAGCCAAGGCACAAGTCTGTGGATGGGACCCACCCAAGGTCACTGAAGGAGCTGGTGGAAGTGCTCACAGAGCCACTGCTCATCTTTTACAGCAGTCCAGGCTCACTGAGCAGGATCTGGGTGACTGGAGGTCACCAAATGTGATGCCATCTACCAGAAGAGCCAGAAGAAAGATCAGGGCAGGGATTGTCTCTCTGTTCCCAGCACTGGTGAGGCCCCACCTAAAAAATCTTGTTTAGTGTTGGATCCCTCACAAAAAGAAGGACATTGAAGGGCTGGAGTGAGTCCAGAGAAGGTCACAGAGCTGGGGAAGGGTCTGGAGCACAGGTCTGATGAGGAGCAGGCTAGGGGGGCTCAGTCTGGAGAAAAGGAGGCTCAAGGGGGATCTTCTTCCCCTCTACAACGCCCTGACAAGAGGAGCCAGTGCAGGTTTGTCTCCCAAGTAACCAGTGATAGGATGACAGGAACATCCTCAAGATGTGCCAGGGGAGGTTTAGATTGGATAATAGGAAAAAATTCTTCACTGAAGAAACGTGATGTGAAAAGCGTTGGAACTGACTGCCCAAGGATGTGGGTAAGTCAATATTCCTGGAGGGGTTTAAAAGATATTACACTTGGTACATGTGTGCCTCTTGGATGTGCCCCTTGGATGTTTCTCTGGGTCAGAATGAGGCTTAGCTGACTCAGAACTGAGATTTGGTTTTTCCCTCTGATTTTGAACCAAATTCTGTAAGTAACTAGTGATTAGCTGTCTTGTGTTGCAGTGTGCTCCTTCATGGGCTGAAGAAGTCCACAACAAAGAGCATGGGCAAACAGCTCAGGATGGAGAGGTCTGCTCATGGGACAGGGGTCAGCAATGGATGCAGTTCCGTTGTACCTGAAACAGAAAATTGAAACTGGATTTGTATTCAGCTGATTAAAGAAATCTTCCAAAGCTGCTGTCAAATACCTGGTGTAAAATGCAAGGCATAAGATGATGAAACAAGAACATTTTAACAGAGGAGATGTCATTTGCTCTTCTTTTTCAAACAGCAATTATTCTGCCTGTGTAGTCTGGATCAGCCATTGGAATTACACAAGCCTAAAACTTGCATGAAATCAGAAACACGATTGTCTAAGGCTTCATTCTCTGCACCATATGGAGCAGGCAGCTTGCAATCAGCCCTGGTATATAAAGCCTGTTTACCAGAGTGATGTTTAGAGGTTTTATGCTGTTGCATTCAAGCTAATATTTCAACTGATTCTAATCTGCTTGGATTCATAACGCCAGTGGTTTCTCACAGATGAAGGATTTGAATGAATTAGGCAGTAATCAGTCCCTGATAAGATTTGGTGATGCTTGTCCTATGTTTGGCAATTATGCCTCCTTTTTGTTTGTACTATGTGCTTTTATACTCACTAGTTTCTATTTTTTAGTCTTGTTTGCAGCTTTTGCTTTCTCTTCTATTTCTCCCTTAGTGACACCAAGACTTGCACTAATAGGTATTTAGATTAATTTACTCCTGGGAGATAGGTACACACTAATTTCTGATGTAGTGCTTTCAGACTTACTGTCCTTTAGCTGATCACTTCTCCCTCTGCTCCATGAAGTTTTCACTTGGGATGCCAGTGTCCCTTCAGTATTACAGTGCAAAGTAACCATCACAGACCACCTTTATTCTACCCGTGTTTTTATGGCTCTAATACTCATTTGCCCTTCATTATCCCCTCCCTACTGTGCTACCTGATGGTCATTTCGTGCTAGCCTGAAAGCAACTGGGACTCTGGGAAGTCACCTGGTTTAAACCCACAGAAAGGGAAATAAGGACACAAAAGCACTAAGGACACATAAGATAATATTACCCTAAACTACCAAGCAAATGCAGGAAAAATGAAGAGCCCAAAGTATTTTCTTGTACTACATGGAATTTTGTTTTGAAATGTAAGAGGCTCGAACTTTTAGCTGCCCTCCCTGACTGCCAGGTCAAACAGAGCAGATCCCTTTGGCTTAGGGTTCTCAGTGCCTGCACAGGCTCATGGCAAACCCCACCCAGATCCACGTGCAGCAAACTTGGCCTCTGGGCAAGGAAAGAGGATCCTCTCTGTGGCATATCGAAGTCAAGCAGATCCTACAGTCTTTATCTTTTATTTAGTCATAAATAACTGTGCTTATGAAATCCTTTAAATTCCTTTCTCTTGCTTTTCCCACTTGAGGGCTTTTCCAAAATCTCAGAGCTCTGATGGTAAATTTCTTCTAATCTTCAGTCTAATTTATAGCCAATTTGAATTTTCTCATTTGAATATTATTTATTCATATGCATTTGCTGTTGTGCCAACTTCACCCTTTTGTCTAAATAGATTTTCTACCTGCTGGAGAAGATGCTCCTTTGATATATTTATAGGGAGAACTATATCACATATCTGCCTTCATTTTGCTAGGCTAAGCAAAGCTCTCTTAAAAAGAAAGGCCTCCATTTTTCAAGACACCTTCATAACTTTTCTTTGCCTCTGTTCAGTGTGAACTTATCTTTCCTTGATGTGATTTCAAGAATAATATTCCTTGCCTTAATGTTAATTCTGGTGCTGGGTTGATACATGTAATATTTTCTTAGTTCAGCTTAAAAATATATCGTCTGATGCAGTCTAGTGCAGTGAAAAGACAGATTGCAATGTTGGACTTGGATGTTCCAAGTTGTCTTCTCAGTCTTTTAGCAGCCCCCTTTTGGAGCTGTCTTGAAAATAATAAAAACATGTGGTCCCAAAAGCAAAGCAAAAATTGTATGTCCCTCCATTTATCCAGAATGAACTTTAGCCTGATTTTCTGCTGTCCAAAACACCACCCAGAGACCTGCCAAGAATCCTCAGCACAGTACCAGCAAGCTGACCAAGCTCCATGGTTTAAAAGGAAGATTAGTACTATTGCTAATAACAATCATAATAATAACAGCAGTAATAGATCCTTGAAAGAAGAAATACAATCCAATTTGCTCCATTTTTTAACTGTCTCCTCAGTGAAATCTCCTGAGCTTTTTCTCCAAGCTCACCCCAGTGGAAAGATCATGAGTTCAGTCTTCCAGCAAAGCAGCTCATCCACACTTAAGCTCACGTAGACAGCAATCTCACTTTACAACTGAGGTTAATCGGTCATGGCTGATGAGCTTTGTTTAATGAAAGACCATTTATATAGTGCCCTTTGGATAAAGGCTCTACATTTTAGCATTCAAGAGAAGGTAAATGGAGGAAATAAAGAGACATGAGAGGGGTTAATACCAAGGGGTTTGTTTTCCTGCAGCTTTTTTCCCAAATAAATACTAAAAAAATAAAGATTTGCTTCTGGAGGATTTTTTATAACTACCTTTCCTTCATGTGTTTACTTCCTCAGACCCTAGGTATGAAAAGTGACTTCCATGCACTGCCCAGAAACTTGCAGCTCTCTGCATTTAATCTGAGCAGCAGCGGCTGCTTGAGATGAATGTATTAAAAATTAACTGTCTGGGTTGTACATCTTCAATCTGAACCCATCTCTAAAATTTCCAGTGTTGTTCCACTGTTTTATCCTCTGAAATAATGTAAGGTCAGAATGTTAATCACTCATTTTTACTGTGCTGCTAATGCAGCTTTTAAATTTCAGCCCCGTTTGGTTTTTTTTGCCTGTTATGCTGAAAGCAATATAAAAATAATTAAAAAGAAACTTTGCTTCCACTGTTCTGCACTGGTACCCAGTGCTACCTGGCAGACCTTTGAAGTGTCGATTCTGCATGACTAATTGATTGCTTCATCTGGGGTTAATTAATTAATTAGTAGCAGAGCTGCATTAAAGATTGGAGGCATTCAGAACTCCCATAATGGACGGGAGCTTTATTAGTACATAAAATGAGTGTTTAAAATCCACACAGCAACTAATATGCTCTTGAGGCTTTCATTAAACAAACCTATAAAATTACTTGCTTCATTATGTATTTTAGTTACTTTCTTCACATTGTATGGTATCTCTTCACCTTTTTCTTTTGCCAGCCAGTTTTAAGTGCCTATTTGAAATCAATTTCTCTAATAATGGGCTTAATGAGCTCATCAATTAAGGCTGCCATAATGGAATGTAACTGTGTGGTTTCAGTTATCAGTTAAACTCTGGAACTAATTTCCATGCTTCATCTATCAAAAATGATTGGCTAATATTGTTTAGCTTCTGCTTTAGGATGATAGGGAGACCTCGGGCCCTTCTTCACTAATGTCCGAAGGGCTGAATTTCTTCTTGGAGAAACAGAAAGGGAGGGAGGCAAGGTGGGATGGAAAGAACAATGAATGGAGAGATTTGGGCCTCTATCTGGATCTGGAGTAAGTGTGATCCTGTATTTCAATGCCAGCATGGTAATTAGTAGTAATGGATTACATTTTCAGACGTATTAGATAAAATGATCGTTCCACATGAAAAATCCCATTATGAGTTTCTTACCTCTTGCTCCCTCTGTCTCTCTCCTGCTTTTACTTGCTCTCTCCATTTTAATAACCACTGCCCTTTTCTGTGACCCCTTTAAATAATGGCATAAACGGTCAATAGACCTAAACATATAAATATTTCCTTAAAACAATGCCCTCACATTTATAGCAGGCAAACCTGAATGTTGGAAGTGCTTTCTCTGTACAGGAAAGAATAAATACCTCACCAAACACAAACAGCTATCAAGCCAAGAAAATCTCCATAATAAATGGAGTGTAAAAATTTTTTTGGGGAAATATTGTTAAAAAGAAGGGGAAAACCCAGAAAACCACAGTTTTTAATTACTGGCTGTTTAATCTATGAACACTAGGAATATTTATCTGTTCTTGCTGTTAAGATTAGATGTGTCCAGGTAAGCATATATTGTTTCTAGCTGCTGGTGGGATTTTACTGATTTTCTTATATAATCAAAACTTTCCATGTTAACAGTAACAAAATTTGGCTCAAAACCCAGATGTTGACTGAAACGTTTAAAACATTTTAGCCATCAGAAAATTTGTGTGAATTCCATTGTGGCTGTATTTACTTCCCTTACAATGACATTTGTGCTCTTCTAGGCATTTTCCATGTGTTTGTGAGGGATGAAGGAAGGAGATATCTTAGAGGGAGAATGGCAGGCTGGAGGGGAACAGTAGGGATTTTTTTTAATATAGGCCCTTTAGATTCCATGTAATGAGCTACTTTTCAAGTAAGCTCATTGAAATCAATGGCACTATGTGAGGGAGAAAGATTGCAGTTAGGTGTCAGAACCTGGCTGATACTTTTATTTTTGAGACATGAAAATTCTGTGTTAGTGGACTATTACCCAGTAAAACTGGAAAAGTGCATTAGTACCAAAAATGCCACCCCAGAAACATCCAGCTGAGAATTATTCCTCAATCTTTGTTTTAGAGAGCCCAGGAATGGAGATGTTTTTCAGCAGGTTATCAGCTGGAGCAAACTAAAAAGGGTCTTTGAAGGTACAGGAGGATTTTGTGAAGATTTCCTTCTCTAAGGGAGTGATTAGTATCTGGCTGTTGCTCTGAGAGTCGTTTTGTAATTGATTGTGCATTAATTTTCTGGCTCTGATCTTCCACCAGCGCTTACAGTTGACTTATGTGAACTGAGTGTGTTATTTTTATCAAATAAACTTTCCTTGCATGAATAAGATTCTTCTTGTGGAGCACCAGAAATTGTGCACCAGAAATTGTGGTAAAACAAAAAGCAGAGTTTTCAAATGTCTTTCTAGTAATCATAATTTTAAATAATCAAGCTCTACAGTATGAGAGTGAGCTCTGTCATACAGGTAGAAAGCATTTTATTTTCAAATAAATTAGATTACCAAATTCTTTAAAGATAGTCTTTGGTACAAAGGTTTCATATGCTTTTTAATGTTTTTCTTCAAGTTCGATTTTATAGACAACTATAGAAACAGCGTGTTGACAAAGGAAATTTCAAGTAAAAATCTCCAAACAGGTCCTTTAATTTTCTTGTGTATTTTTAACTATTTTCATGATTCATAACTTTTCCAAGAAAATTGTAATGAAATATTAGTGAAGGTTGTACCTAAATGAAGATTTAATGCCTCCTCACTTTCAGTTTGGGATGGCAAAACTTAGGAAGCCCAAAATGTCTCAAGATGCTTAAAAACTAAAGAAGGAATCCTTTAGTTACATGTTCTATATCATAGAGGAACTAAGAGTCTTAAGCTCATCATCTCAACTGAGATGATTTTAATGTCTCTGATGTAATGCAGCTGTAACACTTGTAAAGCCAATGTTATTCTAGTACTGCAATTTATAAAATCACAGACAAAGAGAAATGCCAGTGATAGACATAAGGTCATACATTTAAATCCCACGCTCTGAACTCTGATTCAGCTCCTGATTCTTTTTCAGATTCCTCTGATTATTCAGTCTTTTAAAATCCCTCAGTGCCTGACTAGTTAGTAGGGATGGGGAGAGCCTGTGCCCCCACTTTGCCACGGATCTTTAATTCTGCTCTTGTAAGCATCTTTCTATCTCTTTGGTTTTACATTTACAGGCAGGCTGAAAGCTCAGCTGCCCAAAGATTGCCTCCATCACAACCTCCACCGTGTCCCTGCCTTCCCCACAGCCACTGCAAGGAGCTCCTATGGGCTGTGGTTTGTCTCTTTAGCCTCTTGCAGGACACCAGGTCATGAACAAGGTGGGCAAGGATCTAACAGTGGGCCCTGCCCTTTTTACAAGTTAAGAACCATAGGCAGCAGAGATCTCAAAAGCAGAGATCCTTGGCAAATCCTAGAGTGGGAGAGGACTTGGTGAACTCCGTTTTTTTTGCTGTTGATTTGTAACCTTAAGGGCAGAAAAACATCATTTTCATACCTTGTATGAAACCTGCATTGGCCTTTGTTCTGTTGTATCCATCCCATACTCTTCAGCTTTCTTTTTTTAAAGAGAAGGTGACTTGTAACCAATTCCAAAGAAGATAGCAGGTTTATTCTGAATCCTTGATACATTCTTCCCTTTAAAATAATATTGCTATTATTAGAAGGCATTCAAAGCAGAGAGACAGTGTCACTGTCCACCAAGGTTTCATTCTCTGTGCTTAGATATGTGCTATACCTTTGTCACAGGATAAGAGAAAGAGAACATGGCAGGCCTCAAAGCTGTGCATGAAAGAGCTCTAAATAATAGTAATAATAGGTATTTTTAAAAGTCTGTCTTTAAGGGTTGAGTGGGCTCTGTGTGCCCCATTTACGCCTTTTTAATTCTTGAACAATAGCTGTGGGGTTTCTTTCGCTGCAGCACAGGAGCGAGGTTAAACATTATTTCTGTAACAGCCTTTTGTTTCCAGCTCCCATGGAGAGAGGGGGGAAAAATTGAGATAAAGAAGTGTTATTAAAATTGTGACACACGGCTCTGGGAGTACGTTAAAGATAGAAGGAGCCAGGACGTCAGGAAAGAAATAATGAAATGCAAAAATCACCCAGACTGACAATTGGGAGCCTATGTAGCAGCTTAGCCTGTTGGTCCAAGGCTATTTGTCATAATCAGCAGCACTTTTCTCATTAGCAAAAAGCCATTACCAGTGGACTTTATCAGCAGCTGTGAGTTATCAAGGGGCACACAGCAATCCTAGCGTGTAGTCGTGGGGTTCAGCCGGGGTCCAGCTGCTTTAATAAGCCGCCAACTCTTTCCCCAAGTTCCCAGTCAGGTGTCAGTGCCATTCCTGGTGAGGCAGCCGAGTGTGCTCTATTAACCACCTCACTCCAGCACCTTCCCTCTCCCCACACAGGGGCAAAGCCTCCTCCCCTCCTCCTTGCTTTCCGTCCCTCCCAGCCAGCTCAGGCACCAGCTGGGCTATGTCCTCCCCACTTGCCTCAACCAACTCTTCTCTTCTCCCCTGCCCTTTTCCAGTCTCTGCCCACTGCTCAGTCTCCCCGCAGACACCAAACTGTTCTTCTCTTTCTTGCTCCTTCTTCTCCATTTTCTGTCCATATAAAGCCTGTTTTCGGTGAGGGGGCCTCTGTGAGACCCTGAAGCTGCCTGTTCCCAGGCAGTTCTCAGCAATAAGGTACACTTGCAAACCTTGTCCAGATTCAGGCTTTTTGCTCTTTTGTGAAATCAGGCTTGCAATGTACCTTTTGAGCCCGCAGAGAAAGAGATTGAGAAATGCCATTAAGGAGATTCCATAGAGTCTTTATTTCTTCTACGAAGGGGGTTTGGTCTGGCAAATCCAATGGGTAGGGTTCTAAGGGACTTTTTATAGCTTTTAAGGGTTTTGTATTTTGGACCAATAAGCTACAGAATTCTATAACTAACCAATCTACAAAAGACTTTAGGGGAAAAAGGAACCAATTATCTAAGAGGAAAATGGATCACTAAAATTACAGAAAGATAACACAGGGGTCTACGGGGCAGGGCGAGATGCTTCTTGGTATTAGTCACTCTAAGTAAACAATTTCTTATCTAAGATATCATTTTATTTTGGGAGCTTGCCTTTTCAGAGATGGTTTCTCTCCCTCCACAAAAGCCCTTCCTACTCCTTCCTCTTTGGTCTCCAGTGCCAGCTGCTCCAGTGCCATCCCTTTCCTGCACATGAGCAATACAGGTTGGATTTTGGAGGAATGCCTCCAAACCTGCTCCAACTGTTGTGAGTCATCTAAGGTAGCATGGTGACTTGCCTGTGTCTGAGCTCAGAGGGAGATTTTCCTTCTCTACTCTGTGTTCTGTGTGTCCTGTGAGATGGACAGCCCTATCATACCCTCTTAGGAAACATTTAGACTTTTCTTTTCTGGAAGTATTTCTGTGATCTTTTCCAGAGGTCATGTCTTGTCTCCAACAGGCAACTAGAGCAAAATATTGCCCTTTTTCTGTCCAGGCTGGGCAGTCTCCATGACAGGTGGCATTGAACAGAGGTGAGCCATGGCAGGTCCTGGACCTAGAGCAGGGGTAGGAACAGCTTCCAAGCTGGGAAAACTGGAGCTCAGCACCAGCCTGACATACAAATATCCTTTCAGTGCTCCTTGGATAGAGAAATCCGGGGAGAGGAAAGAATGTATTCAACAACTTCATGAGGTGCATCCAAAGTGTCCTTTTATCCCAAGGAAAGAAAACGTGCCTCCCCTGCTCTCTTTTTCTTCAAATAGTAGTAAAAGAAATGTTTTGCTTAAGCTGTTGTAAAAAAACTCCTCTTTCAAATAGGAGGAAATTCAAAGCAATTCAGTGCCAACTTCATGATCTTCACTGTGACTGGAGTGGGAAATTTGAGACAGTTAAAGAAAATAGCAAATAGTAGCTTGGGCAATGCACATGTCCATCTGTATATGGGTGTGGTGCTCAGTGTTCTGCTGCACCAGAGCCTACTGGAATCATTACAGGTCATGAACTGAAGGATTTGAGTAGATCTAAAATCTAATGAAGTCAGTGAAAGCCTCTCATTGACTTCAGGAGAATTTGACAGAGGTGCTAATTGAGGAGAAAAATATAATCTGGAACAAAACTAAAAATCATACTGGCACGAACAAACCCCCATACTTGAAAGAGGCATAGAAATGTGAAATGTTCTAGGTTGATTTAAGGACATCCTTTCCATCCTGTGTTTAAATTGGCTCTAAACACACCCTTAGCTATACTAATTTAAATTGATGCAGAATCAAACTTAAATAATCCATGCTGCCAGGAATGAGAAAACATCTGCAGAAACCATGGGTAGCAGTAATCTCACCTTGCACTGGAGTTTGCCATTTGGATACCTGCACTGGAAGTGGCTCCCCTGCAGAGGCATGGATAAAGGGCATGGATTATCAAACCTCCTCTAGACACTCTGAATTGTTCAGCAAATGTACTTGTTGCCCTCCTTGGAGTATAACAGGAGCAGATGAATGAGTTTGTCATGGACTTCAATTATATAAAGAGGTCAGATCATCCTACCCTGCCTGATTCCACTGTCACCTCTCCTGCATCAACATCAGAAATAAAATCTCAGGAAAAAAATTCGATCTTGAGTTGACAAAACACTTGTCTAGCTTTAGAAATATTAATAATATTCTGACTTTGCATGACGAAGTTAAACCATTGAAAGGTTTTACTGAGCCAAGGCAGTCTCAACATATGATGCTTTGAATATTTGTAAATAGGAGATTTTTAATAGTATCATACTTTTTTTTTTTATTACAGGACTATTGCACAAGTTGGAAGTTCATTCATTATTGCTGCATTGTGCACCACTATCTCAATAGGCTGTAGGAAATTTTTTCTACTATTGCCCTATGGTATGGATAAGTGTGTAATTCGGTGTGGAAAAATACTAAAAACATCAGGTTCCAGCTTTCTGGAAAGAGGAAGGAAAGGCTGAAAGAGCAGACTGGCTTCATGATCATTTTCTTTCCTTCTTACTTAAGTTCTATGAAGTATTTTTGAGGTATTTTGTGGGAAATCATGTTATGCAGGAGCATAATCAAATAACTAGGTTGCTTGAGACCATAAAAAGTCTGCAGTGGTGGGGCACAGGGGAGTGGCAGTGCCTGGTGTGCTGGGGCAGCCCTCAGCTCACAGGTGCCTGAGAGCCACCAAACCTCCAGCTCCCAGGAGAAGGGTGAAGGAGGTATGCAAAGAGGGATCACAGGGTGGCTCTAAATATATTGAGGAGATTTTCCATCCCTCTTTTCTGATGTCTTAACCATCCATCTGCAATGAAAAAGTAACTGCTGTGGTTTTGTACATATGATCTATACCACAGAGAATACCCACTCCTTTGGAAGAATTGCTGCTTGGAAATATCTGCCAAGAGCTTGTTCTCCCAGGAAATCCACACCAAACCACTGCCTAGGTGACTGCTGGGTTAGTAAGAAAAGGGGCTCAGAGACCAGACTTTTGTAGATATTATTTTCCCTAATATTAGGTGTACAGGCTAAAAACTTCATTCTTTTTTTACCTTCCCCCCCCCCCACTTTTGGGATTTCCTTTTGTTTTTAACAAGATGCTGGTAACAGGCAGCTGAACTTGATGATCATTATAGGTCACTTCCAACAAAATTATTCTATTCTGTAATATGCATATTTCACATACATATATTCTATTATCTGAGATTACAGGGGGAAAGCAGGTTGTTCATAGTTTGGAAAAGTTGTCAATTTATTTGCACTGTGAAGAGCTGAGATGTGAGCATCTGAAACACAAGCAAATCAATTCTGCCTCAGCAAGGAACACCAAACACCCATTGACTTCTCCAGCAGGGGTGAGTGGTTAAGGCAGGAGGGAGGGAACTGGGCCCCCGAGTGTATAATGCAAATTCTAGCAGATTGTCTCCATTCAAGGGAAAATCACGGACAAAAAAAATGTCTTTTGCTTCCTATTGTGTTTTTCCTTACTGGTTTTTGATAAAAACTCAGTGGATTTGACCTTGGAATACTTTTATCTCTAGTAAATTTTAAGTTTCACTGCAGGAGAGTGAATGCAATGTGGTGCTTTTAATATAAGATGTTTTACACTTCATTTGGGGCATTTTGTCTTCTGGATCTGTGCAGCTCTATACCTCAGGATATTGTTTAATGCAGATTTTCATATCCTAGAAAATATAAGAAGAATCTTCAGGGAAAATGCTACAATTTCAATGAAATAATAAGCATCTTGTATTTGAGATGTTTGTAAGAAAGAACCTGGTCAGTAAATGGCATTTATGTAAACTTGAAATTTTTTTGTAACTGAGAACAGAAAATGAATAATCTTATTATTTATCTTGCACATTGGTCTACTTTAAGACAGGCAGAGGCATCTTGTAAATGGGACTGTAATCTCAGCCATGAGAATCAGCAAAGGAATTGCTCTCAAGAGACAGAAGCAGAGGGAAAGAACTGGAGGGGAAAATCATTCACTTTCCTTGATCAGTACTAGTCCAAAAGAAAAAAAAAAACGAGGGAATGACCATATCACATCTATTCCTTAGGACAGAACTATAACCAAAGGGTTGTGATACTAGGGTTATTAAATATTTCAGATAATACCCATTGACACTGCAACCCATTTGAATCTCTCCCCACATCTGTTCCTCCATTTTTTCCCTGAAGATTACTAGAATTTCTCCATAGAATAGAAAAACAGCCCACCTTTTGTTCAGATTTAAGTACAGCAATCACTAATATCTTTATTATTATTATTTTGCAGAGCTTGTGCAAAACAATGTTTAACGTGGATAAATGTAAGCAATGTATGATAATCCTAGATATTGCTATAGAATAAGATTAAAGGGCCTGAGCAATGCTAAGAAAGGTATAGAAGTATTAATAGAATTCCAACTAGAAGGGAGTATGTTATATAATACTGCTGAAAATATAAAACTCTACTTCCTATATTAGAAAAATACCTCACAGAGAAGCAGTGCTTGGCTCTGCTCCCAATTCAGCAATTGACTTTGTGAGTTAAATCTGTATTTCAGTGGTTGGCTGTTTTGGATTCTTGCAGTACTCACCAGAAGTGAATATTCACAGCTGTTCAGTGAGTCTGGGAGCAGAATCCCCTCTGTGAGTCAGCAGCACTGTGCCAGGTAAGGCCTGTGTTAATTAAGTGTGTGGCTATAGACAGCTCAGTTTCAGCTGTGGGAGGAATAGAATTAGCATAGCAACTTCTGCATTAAAAAGTGCAACAAGTTGAATGAATTCTCCTGGCATCAAAACCATAATCCTAAAGAAGTGCAGCACAAATTAAGATAGAATTTAGTTTTGGTGGTTTAGCCTGTGTCCAGAGGTGGCACTGGTTTATAGACCCTTATGCCAAACACAGACAAACCTAGAGAGAACCCGACAGCTCTCCTTATGCAATATAAACACTCGTTTAACAATTTCCCCAAGCTTTTATGGGAAGATGCAGGTGCTTTTGTGGAACAGCTGAAGCCTCTGAAGGCTGTGTCTGTGTATGACTGTGTCTCTGTGTCAGCTTACATGCTACAGGCATCTCC
The DNA here is from genome assembly GCF_052056855.1 of Sturnus vulgaris. NCBI lineage: Eukaryota > Metazoa > Chordata > Aves > Passeriformes > Sturnidae > Sturnus > Sturnus vulgaris. Next base: position 6,900,992 of record NC_142246.1, read on the forward strand.
AAGCAGCAATGTTCCTTCTGAAAGAGAAGTATTTGTGGACAAACATCTTTGTAATTTATTCTGCACATCTCGAATATTGAGAAATTTTGAGTGGCTTGGCTTTCCTGGCAGAGCTGATGCCATATGAGATCCTCTTTTATAAGAATGACTGAGTGTTGCAGAGAGTTTAAGTGACAGTTCATTCTCTTCTAAGCTTCCCCTCAGCCAGTCTCAATTTGCAGAAGGAGATGGAAAGGGAAACAGGGAGTGAGGCACTTTATAAAGACAAAAATCACAGATGTGAGATGGAGAAGACCCATTAGACCATCTAGTCCACAGACTTCGAGGCAGAGGATGTACTTTATGTATCTGCCAGGAGATTCTCGAGAGTGAAGATGACAATGGGATCAAGAATCACTAATGGAGAAAAAAAGTGGTGATGCAAAAGGGAAAAGCCCAGATGTAATGGGAGTCTCTGCCTCCCTAGCATTATTGTCACCTTGCTCTACCCCCCTGTACCATATTATAAAGCTGGAAGTACCTGGAAGAAGAGGTGATCCCAGACAGGTCATAGCAAAGTGTTCCCAGTAACTTTTGCTAATGCTTGTGCAATCGTTGTGCCTGTTTTGATTAGAAATATTACAGAGCACTGTCCCTTTGGCAGTCTCCACAGATATCAGTTCTTGGAATCTGGTTGGATTCTCTTCCAAGTTGCTTTTCTTGGAGCCCTAGATTATTGCCCTTGACTTCAGAAAGTATCTTTTTAGACTGGATATTGAAATATTGACTATGAAATGAGAGTATTGAGAGAAATAACCACTAACTCCCACACTGATACAATCTATAGTTAAGCCTATGTAAAATTATTTGGTGCAGTGACATAAAATTTGTCTCTGATGCCTCTATTTCAGTTTCTTCTTATCAGCTGAATCCCCTTATTCTCCACCTTCAGCTTTGTCTCCATGAACTCCTGTCCTATATGTCACTGCTTCTCCATGTTTCTGTCATGTTTTTTGGACAATCTTTACTGAACTGATAAGATCAGAGAAATTTCTGACTAGTTTTGTGAAAACACGCAGTAAGGACGGGAGTAACACTTTGTGGGAAGGAGTTTCTCTTCTGAAAAGCCTCTTTTATGAGTCCCATAGAAATCAGTGTTGAATATTATGTCTAAACTCATCTTTGAGCATCATGTAGGAGGCCCTGCTGCTATGTGACACCTTCAAGACTTAAATACCCTGCATTTTACCATACTTTCTTTCCTAAGGTCTCTTAAAATTTCAGGTTATTTTCAAACTCATATTCTCATTAGATTTGTATCATCAGAAAAGAATCTCTAAATAAGCAGAAAATATCTAATATTTCACAGCTTTCTTTTTTATCCGAAGGTAGCTGACCCAATCTTCAGTTTCACAAGTGGCATACTTTCTTCTCCTGTCCTCAGGAGTGTGCCAATGAGAAAAGGTTGCAGCCTTAGTCTTTATTATTGCACCTTATTATGCTCAGGTTTTCTTATTTATTTCTCCCAGGATTTAAAATTCTTGAGGAAAAAAGTCATGAAACTGCTTAATCAGTGGTGAGTGAACAAGTGCAGACTCCTGAAAGAAACAGAAGTGCCTGGGATGCAGCAAGTTCATGATGACATATTTCTCTTTCCAGAAAAAACAAGGAAACTTCAGCAACTTGCAGTTCAAGACTATGAGAAATAGATAAGCTTTGCACCATTCCCAGAAGGTTTATGGGCTTTGGCACTCACAGCCCAGTAGGGAACACCAGAATCAAACCTGGTTTCTCTGAAGATCCCCAGGGCTGCTCTGCAGGCAGCCACACAGAGGATGTGGCAGCATCCCATCTCCCACCCTGTCACAACAGCACACAGAAACTTGTCTCTAAGGTATGGAAATCTTAAACTATTATAAAAACACCTTGCCTAGGCCAAATGTCTTGGGCAGGGGTTTTCCAGGCACAACTGGCCTGGGGGAGATGATTGTCATGGGATGGTTTGGGTTGGAAGGGACCTTAAGGGCCATCTTGCTCCTACCTCCTGCCATGGGCAGGGACAACTTCCACTATCCCAGGATTTTTCAAGTCCTGTCCAACCTGATCTTGAACACTTGCAGGAACCCAGGCACTTCTCAGGGCAACCTGTGCCAGAGCTTGACCACCCTCTCAGTAAATAATTTCTCTGTAAAATCTGATCTATAGCGATTCTCAGTTTAAAACCTTGACCTATCACTACATGTCCTTGTAAAAACTCCTTGTAAAAGATGTGGCACATGCTGCAGCCAGGACAATGTCAGGCTGCCCTTGTGTTATACATGCATATGCAAGTCTGAATTTCTTGTAAGAAAACAGATTCTATCCCTTGAGAAACTTTGCCTCAGTGCAGTAGAGTCATTTGGAGCAAAGGAGTTTCCACCCTGAGCCAAGTGAAGGCCAGCACCCAGCTCCTGCTGATGGCCAAGACCAGCTGCTCACAGGGACAGCTGGGAGCCCTGCAGGAGACCAGACTTTGTTAGGATAAGGTGGGAAAGGACAAGCTTCATTCTAACCTTTAACAACTAGAATTGTTTTCAAACCTGAAAACAGTTCAACACACCTTTCTGCTTTTGTGTCTGTAATTCCTCTGAATGCTTTTTATTAGCAATATAAAGCCTATACCGCATAAAGCTGATTTAAAAGGAATTTGTGTGGATGTAAGTGGTGTTGTCTTCACTGCAGAGAAAGAACCTCCCCCCACCTTCTTTCTAGGCAGTGAGATAGCAATCTGAGACATACACCTTATGGTAAATTAAGAAGTACAGGGACAAAAATAGTCAAGAAACTTCCTCAAAATGGCTCCTGGAGCCTTACTCCACTGAAGCTGACAGGAATCTGTCCAGATGTCCATGCATTTCAGACAGGCTCTATGAGACTAGTCAAATGTTTCCCTAATATTCCAGTGTTAAATAGCTTAATTATTTTACTTCTGTTCATGTTAAATTTGAGAGTCTAACAGAAATGAAGCAAACCAATTAAAAGGCAAGGCTGGATTCTTACTGGTTATTTCCCTTTCCCAATGGAGCAATCGTTCCAAATAAAAAACAGGGGAATAAAGCCTGTGGCTGTGACAGGGTTAATAGTAAAGACTTTTTTTTTTCCGTTTGAAATGGCTCCATGGTTCGAGAATGACTCTTTGCTTCCCCTCTTAATCTGTATTTTACGAGTGAGAAGCTTTGCATTATGCAAATCGTTAGATAGGAACAGGTGACATTTCAGCAAAGAACATGATCAGCGGCCCGGGCCTGGATTGGGCTGCTGATTTATACATTAGTATTTGTCACAAGGATCGCAAGTACTTCACACTACACTCTGCAATTTGCTTTTCTATTTTTTCCTCCCCACAATCCTTAAGGTGGAAACTTCATCAAAGTATTTAAAACATACTGGTTGGACCAAATGGAGCTGATTTTGTTCTGGAATCAGGGCTGAACAGCACAGTCTTGTTTTGACGCCTGTTTGCTGGTGTTAATTGTCACTCTGTGTTTTATGCTTTGCTGGAGCTCCTGCACATCTGCACAGCTCCAGATCCAGATGCCCTGCAGCAGGGAAACCCCCCTGGTAGTCCACTGGCCCTTCTGCAAAATGGAGAAATCTGGAGGACAACCTGGACTTTTATTTAAACTTTATGAACAACAGAAAGAACAGATATCTTCAAAATGAAAAATGTGTCACAATGCAACTATTTATTGTCCATTTTTATTTTTTCCTTTCTGGACCTTCTCTAATGGCAGCCAAGCTCAATAGAGATTGCTTTGCATGCCATGAGATACGTTTTGGACTGTAAATTATTTCGGAAAAAAAATCAAAAACCTACTGGAAAAAAAGAAGGGGATTTATTGCCATTGAATTTAACATCAGGAACAGTTGCTTTTCTTCCTTTCATCTTCTAGTTCTCTGCAGCATTTTGATTTTTACTTTTACAGTGGCTTTGCTCCTGCCCTGCTAAAACTTTAAATTAACAGTAACTTAAATCAGGGAACAGGAGAGGTTATTAGGTGGCTGAAGTGTCATTCAACAGCAAGTTAAAACAATGCTGCTCCCAGCAGTGTGTCTGTGCTCCTCAGCACGGGCAGGAGAAGGGTGTTTGGTGTGCAGGACATGGTGGCTCTGTGCTGGGAGCATCATGGCATCATGGCAATTACAAACACCCTGTTTGCCAAGGGCAAACATGGCAACAGATTTACCCAAATGCGGATTGCTCACTGTTTCACAGGAGTCTTTAGGGCAAATATAAACTGTTGGTCTTCTTTTAAGCTGCCTGGCTGCCCAAAGGCACTGGGACAGGGCTGTACCTGCTCTGTGGCACACACCAACACTCTGGGGACGTGGGCTCACAGGGATGTCACCAGCAACATTTACTGCAAATCAGGGCAGACAGGAAGGCAGAGGCGTCTCTTTCCTCATTTGGTGAATGCTGGTTGTGTCTGTTTCTCCTGTCACTGCCTGTGCCCATCCCAGGCAGGGCCTCTCCTTGACCCCTTTACGTGACTTTTTTCCTATTCTCAGCGCTCAGCAGAGGCTCTGTGCATGGCTCCTCTAAAGGTAATAAACAAATAACTGTGCTGTGGGAGCATCTGCTCCACTCTGTTTACTGAGGCTGCACTGTCTTGGATCCCTGATCTGGGCAGGAGCCAGGCAACGAGTGCTGCAGTAGCTTCTCATCATTCTAAATCAAAAAATAAGTAAATCCTAGGCATAAACAACCTCTCAGTTTTCTTAAGGCTTTTCCTAAGGGCCTTGCTACTTCACAAGCTGAAATGTATCTTTCTTAGTATGGTCTTTTGGCTCTTTTTTGGATGCAGGCAAATACAAAACCAATTCTTCTCATTAATGCTGTATATCTTATTTGTTACAAAGGAAGCATATTAGGTCACGTGAACAATTTTGGTTTATACTTTGCCATATGCTTGTGGCATGAATGATTTTTAGGGCTTTGAATTGGATGAGAAGCTACCTTCATACTGATATTTTCTAATTTCTCCTGCTTTCATCTCCATGGATTGTAAAATCATAGAAAATAAAATCATAGAAATATCTCATTCCAGAAGACCCTCTTTTCCCTAAGCCTCTCAGGTATGGTGACAATTCACTGTCCTTGAAAGCCATATTTCCCAGGTCTTTGAATACACTTCTACTTACAAATGTCTCATTTTAAGACAGAGGCAGAAAAACAGCTTCTGTTGGGTATAGCATTCAGCATATGGCACATACCTGCCTTCAATGGGATCATATTTTACCTTGACCTGGAATAATGGCTTAAGTTCCTTCTTAATGTGTTTTCTTATCTCCTTAAGGTAACTTTAGCAAAGATAAGGATGTTCTGCAGAGAATGGCACCAGCCCATAATTCATTCATGTCAGAAATCATTACCATTCCTTAATATCATCCCAATTAAACTTGAGTTCAATCCAGATGTGCTCAGCTGTGGTCACAGCAATGCCTTTGACATGAGTCTGTGCTATGGGTGATTCTCCCAGTACTGGGGCCAGCTGTGTGAAGGCTCCTGGTGCTGGGAGCAGGAGGGGCTGCACTGGCCATCCCAAACATGCTCCAGGTCCATGGCACTGCTGTCTGGAAGGATGGGTAGCACAGCCTTCGAAGCTGTGATGGAGCACTCAGGGGAGTTTTGCTGTGGGCATTGGTTTAGAAGTTTGGGAGTTTATACCCAGTCACTACATACCAAAGCTATAAAATTACTTACTGGTGGAATTAACACAGTGAGCAGTCCAGACATAGATTAAATCAATCCCATAACAGTGGCACAAATCACACTGTGGTCATATTTAATGACATCCACGATGAATGACCATGACGGTTTTTATAGTGATGCTTTATCTCAGATACATTTTTGATTGCCATATCAAATACTCACTGAGTTTCCACAGGCTTCACATTCCACTGTGTTTTGAGGATGGGGTATCTTGCTCCTGTCTCACTGACTTCTTCTGCTTCATTATTTGTGTATCATCTCTCTGTTCATACTTTCTGTTACTGTAACACAAACCCTTCAAAGCTCTTATGGCATTTCTTGGAGGCTGGGTAATTTCTCTCCATGCCAATGAGATTATTATGATTATCCTTATTTTACAGGATGGGAAGCTGAAAAAGAGATGTGACAAATGCTTTGTGTGGAAGAAAGATGCTCTTATGTATGCAAAGTTATCAGTCACAGTTTTGTATTTCCTCTTATACCCCCAACAGTTTGCTGAGGCCAGAAGGTGTGTGCAGGTGTCTGAGTGGAATCCTTTCCTAAAGCAGGTGTGAGCAGCAGTTCTCCACACGTGTCCTCACAGAAAAGGCAACATTATGAGCTACAACATTTGTCACTTCATTGTTTATATGACCCAACCACTGAAACCTCTGTACACAGAGGCAATGCTGGCTTTATTGGTGTTTAAACACAGTTATTTCTCTAATGTGATTAAAATGGAGAGAATGAATGATACATGATTAGACTTGAGGAACTGAGGTGTCTTACCCAACAGAATCAGAGCTTTACCCCAGTTCTTAAGCATCCTTCTGTAACCACAGTGGAGAATCCTCTTTGGAGGCTCATGAAAAGGAACTGGAAGTTAAAGAATTTAAGCCATCTGTGGATTTTTAAAGTAACAGGTAAACACCTATCTTGGATCTATTTGTGTTCTTTCAGATGAGTAAAAGTAAAGTAAAAGTAAATTAGTTAGAACTTTTTCATTGGTATAAATTGAACTCCTGTAGATGCACTCGATACTGGATTTTCTTTAAAGAACTCTTTTAATTCACTCTCTAATTGCCTAAGAAAAGATGCTAAGGAACATTAGGATGTGCACAGCAAGGTGCAGTGACCTACTTGATAGTTGTGTTTTTTCTTGATAGGGTCTTCTACACTGCCATATAGTTGTAATAGAGGTGGCACATGTCTGTGAGGACAAGCACCCTGCCATGGCCCAGCCTCTGGTCAGCACTGATGACTTGCTGGAGGCAAGAGTCATCTATCCCCAGCTGTTTAAAACCACAGGGGATCTGCCTTTTCATGGATGAATACAAGAAAATTGTTTATGACTGTAACCTACAGGATACTGGTAATACAAGGCAGAATGAGAAGTTGTCATTTGTCAATATTAATCTGGAGTGCTACATGGTGGAAGGCACTGTCTGTTTGGGGTTGTATTGCCTGTGCAAAGGAATGATGTTGACTTAATTGAAATCATCAATTTCTATCTCAAAACCTTGGATTTCTTGTTGTCTTAAAGCAAAATATCATATCAAGCCTGCTTTTCTGTTCAGAAAACCTATGAATTGTAAAAGATAGTTAATGAATTTGGTCCAAATACCAAATTTGTGACAGAGTTTGAAATAAGGAGGAAATATGAGATTAGTAATGACTATGGTCTGTTGGTCTCCTTGATTTCATCTAATGATTAGAGACCTCAGCACTCCTAGCTGAGGCTGACTGTGAACTTCATGTGGCTGTTGTGCTACTGTTGGTTTTCCACTCACCTGTCTGTTAATAAAGGCAATCATTGCTTCTGCATCCTTCTTTTTCTAGGTTTGGGTTGCATGTTTTTTTCAACCTTGCAATTCTTGAGTTGTCCATAAAAGTTTTGGTTCACTATATATTGGCTGCCATGATGTCTATTTAGTTGGTTGGACTTATATTTTGAAGTAAAATGTTGGGTACTATATGAATCATAACTACATATATATAATTTATAATTACAGGTGCAAGAAATTACATTTATGGCCAGGTCATCACAGGGAGTTATTGTCTCTTTACATACCTAAAGAAGTGTTGTTAACCAACTGCTTCCTCAGCTTGTTGAAAAACGTACAAAAAAATTTATGTTTTTCCAAACAGTTGAGCTAGTTCATCATAATGAAAACAGAGAAAGGACAAAAAAGAGTTGCTGTCTTGTGGCTGTGGTGTGTGTGCTGGCTTAACAGGTGTGAAATATGCTCCTGATATGGACTGAAGTGAATAACCACATAGGATGAGTAGCCTTGTGTAGGGCTGGAGGATTTGTTGAGGCCTCCTGGGATTTCCACTTGCAGAGAGGGATGTGGGTAGGGTCATGGGCATTGCTTAGAGAAAACTTGTCAGAGTGAACTTGCAGAATGAATTGGAACAAGACCAAATTCAGTGAGACTTTGATTGATGCTTTTGGGCCAGCTCATAATCCAGAGGAACAGTAAATGACATAAATATTCTAAGTAAACAAACACCTTTGTCTTGAAACAGGACAGAATTGATTTGGCATCTGGAAGTGAAAATTGACCCTAACTCCTTCAGCCCTTTATGTTTAATCTCAGAATCATGGCAGACTTTGATCTCCTAAAAAATCTGAAGATTTTTTTGCTAGTCAAAAATATAGAGATAACTTGACTATAGTGTATTTATATACCATTTGCAACTCTGGATACTGATCCTAATCTCCAGATCACAGTTTATCTGTGGCTCTTTCCTTCAACCATGGCAGAACAGAGGAGAAAATGTGCTTGGACCTTCAGCTGAGCAATGGGGCTGGGTCCCAGGAGCCTCAAGCTGCGGAATGAAAATATGCATCTCCTGTCCTCCCATTTTCAGGCAATCCCAGCAATCCCAGTGGTGATGGATAGCAGAGTTCAGGTGCTGTTCCCTCCATAACTTCATTGTAATCTGCTGCTGGAATGAGAAACAGCAAGACTTGTGCTGATAGAAAGATGTGACCCCCAACCCTACCCTGAGATATTTGAAAATGAAGCAGGACAATGTTTATTACCAAAGTCTCAGCTTCCCAGTGGAAGCTGCTCTAATTTCCCTATAATACACTTCACTGGCCCTTGTCTGACAGTATTTCTAGGGGACCTTTTATGGCAAAGGACTTGCAAGCCATGGGCTTGTAGCACAGTTCTTTCTGCACGCTGGAGAAGAGGTGAGAAAAACCCTGTAAGGGAAACAGGAAAGAGGCAGATGGAAAACCTGCAGCCAAAGTGGGGAAACTTTGCCAGACAGCATCTAAAACTTGGGTAGGTCAGGTACAGCTTGGATTTTAAAGGTTTGCCCAAACAGACCTTAGAATCATGGCAAGCTAAGGGGTGATTTGAGTATAAAGATTTAAACCTGTGGTTCCAGGATCTGGGTTGATAAATCAGAGAGTTATACAGTAATTATAAATTGAGTATTGCCACAAAAAATAGGGAGTTATAATGGTAAAATGACTTATTTTGCCTTTTCTGAGGTTGCTGAAGGTGCATCTTACAGGAGAAGTTCTTTTAACTGGTGAATTGTTATACAGATTCCACCTTAAATGGATTTTATCAGACTGTGCACCGGTAAGCCCACGCTAATATTGGCTCCAATAAAGAACAAATCAGTGCCCAACTCGACTCGTCTTATCGCACAGTCAAAACTGATGGCTGAAGAAGTCATAAAGATCCCATTTAATCTCTCGCCTATCTATCACTGTGAATGTCTTTATCCTCTTTGTGCAGTGGTAATATCTGCTCATTATGAAAGCAAAATAGATCTGGCATGAATAAAAGCGGAATGAAGTGCTCACTTTGATTTTGACAGCATGATCAGTGGAAGCAGTAATCTGTGAGAATCAAAAGGGCTAAATTATTCCATAACAGTAATTTGAGGGAACAGCTCAGAGCATACACATCTGCTTTCATATATTGTGACGTGCACTGATAAAACATCCTTCCCAATTTTCTCTCTCTGTGCTTGACTAATCTGCAACAGCTCTCACAATGTCTAATCATGCCATCAAAAAAGAGAAGAAGTTCAATGGAGACTCAAATGAAAGAAGATTGGAAAACTATCCTCAATTGAAATTACATTTGTAAATGAGCCATAGTTTTTCTGTTCAGAGTGCATTATGGCAAATCTGCCTGAAGAAGTAGTTATGCTGAAGAACAGCAACATGTATCTAGATTGTATTTATTCCATTACTGCTCAAGTAAAATTATGGGAGCTTGGAAGCCCTGGGGCATCTTTTCAAAACTGATACGCCAAATTCATAGTCAGATTCCTGTGGTATAATTATAACATCTCTGGCCAGCTGAAAGATTCCCAATACATATAAATTACACAGCCAAGTTACTGTTACACTGTAAAAGGCTTTTTATTTTAAACATTCCCGTTATGGGACATTTCTCCCTGTATTTGCAGGCTGGGCCATGGACATACTTTTTTCACTTTCTTCCTTTGCTCATTGTGTCTTTGGAGCTAATTAACCAGGCCTATAATATACTTGAATCACTAAAACTAAGGTCACTTTGAAGGTGATTTAAGGATATATCCAGCTGATCCCCGTGGACAAAACTATAACTTGAAGCATGTGTGGACTGGTGTGAAATATGTGCCACACAGATCAAAAGTGAAATAGTCACATTAAAGCTCCTCTACTGAATATTCACATTGTTGTTGTTGACATGCTTTTTAACACATGGTAAAAACTTCTTCTTCCTAAAACTTAATGGACCTAATTTCTGATCTTTGCTAATTGAAATCTGTTCTCTGGCACTCCAGGCTCTGAAGACACATTGTCACCTCTGCAGGGACCTCGCTTTGAGAAGTGTTATCCTTCCCTTCAAGCATCTGCTCCTGAAGCTGCATGATTTGTCAGCCAAGGTATTGTACCTCTCTATCATTTTGACTGGGCTCACACACTATTGAACTCCTTCAAGCTGGCAGTGCTGGGTAAACCCTCACTGGAAACATCAGTAATGAGCCTTTCCCTAATGCCTTTTTTCCTGGTATGGCCAAAAATTTCAGGAGTGCCTCCTTCGTAGTCCTGTCATGGGGTTCAGTGTGTTACATATTTCTATGATGAGGATGAACCTGCAAGGGCACAGGCAAGCAAAAGGTTCTGCTGTCAGCTGCTGACATTGCTTGCTGTTCTGTTACATGCTCGGGAAAATTTGAAAATATGAGCCAAGGGGGTGTATTCACCCCAGGAAACTGTCTGGGCACCACTCTGCAAATGTTTAGGTCTTGGTGAAGCCTATGTACGTCTTACTTGCCTAAAAAAAATATGAGTGAGCAGCTGCTCCTGCTCTTGATATTGTTGCTAGTGCAATATTAAATACAATATTCAATATTCTGTTCTGGTTTTAATAATTTTTTTTTTTTTACTTATTTTTAGCTCATTTTCTACAAACACATGAGTTCTAATCTAGTGATCACTTCATCATAACATCCTTGCCTGGTCAGGATTTTTTCAAGCTGCCTGACAGAACCTTAAGTCTCTGCAAAACTGAAGTAGTAATTTTTGAGACTACTTGGATTTATTTTCTATTGGGAAAAATAAAATCAAAATTATTTTATTTTATAGTATTTATAATAACGTATAATACTGTGAGATTTAAAAAATAGAATTCCTATAATATGAAATGCATATATCAAATTTGCATAATTTTATTAGACTTTGAGCTGAATTGAAACATTTTCTTAGGACTTATCTTTGTACAGATGATATCCTAATGGTCTCTGGAGATTACATTTCAGCTCTTTCTTGTTCCCATTATTACCATTAACTGTAATTCATATCCCATAATAAAAGGTAATATCTTTTCACCTTGAACCCCTGGGATGCATCATAGTCTTGTGGCCGTGGTAAATGTTAGGGAATGTGGCTGAGTGAAAGTATATGTGAGATATCCAAAGAACTTTTCCAATGATTTGGAAACTCCAGTCACTTGTTGCTTCTCATGTGTTTGTTACATCTACTATTAAACTTGCAACCCTTGGACATGGATCTGAATGTTTAGTTGGCCAAATAATTTAGCAAAATTTTCATGCTGGCTAAGTAATACAGCCTGCAATTTTTGGTGCAAGAAAAACATCAGTTAAAACTGATTTTCAAGCACGCACATTTAACCAGTTGTGTCAGGAATATGTATTCATTAAATTAGTGAACAGATAAAATTTCTTGTGACAAAAATAACACATAGCTCACACCATCTGTCCAATCATTATGTAGCAATAAGGTTTGATGAATAAAGAAATAAAGCTACTCTAGAATTTTGCATAAATTATATAATTCTACATTTTTTTAAATAATAGAAACAACTGGCTGAGTATTACTCTACTTTTGAATATTCTCGATTTAGTCATTGTACTGGTGATTTTTTGGCAGGATGAATTTTTGACTGTCTATGTGAAATATACAATAAGACATGAATACCATTATAGGTATTTTGATTCATTGAAATCTTCATTTTATAAAGTCAAGGAAATTGGATAAATGTAAAACATTTTCTATGTTCATCTGCAGTAAAAGATTGTTTTTAAAGTTCCATTGTCAAGACAATGTGTAAATGTGTAAATGCACTATTTAAGGGTATAGTTGTTCATGCAGCAGCCAATACTCTCAATAGGAAATTTCTCTTACAGGTTGGTATGTTTTGTGACAAAATTAATGCATAATTAATCTTGATTCCCCAGGCACTTCTGCCCATTCCCAACTTTGCCTCTATGATTAGCCACATTAGGTTCAATAGAAGCAATTACACCCTAATTTAGATTTGTGCCTAAGCATTTGCAGAATCAGAACCTAAAATGTCAAGATCTCTGAGGAAATGTCATATCTTTTTCTTATTGCTGCTCCAGCCCTAATACATTTGAGATACTAAAAAAAATATATGACAAGGGATGATTTTAATCTGTGTGCACAAATTCTCCAGATTGTCAACATCTCTGTTTCTGGACTGGTTCACTCTGTAATTTTCTATGGCCTGTTTACATCCAAGCCATTCCAAAACAACATATATATAAAGAATTAGCTTAGCATGTTGTTTTTCTCTGCCAAAGACCCACAAAGAGACTGTGGGGATAAATGAGCCTCTTATGGTGATTAACAGTACAGTGATGCATTGCAGACAACTGACAACAGACTGCCTTAGTTACAGTACTCATGTTTATTCCTAATTTTTTCTAATTTTTCACACTCAGGGTCAGGTTCAGTGGACTAAAGAGGTTTATGGCTATTGGCTTGGAGAAGGAGGAAAGAAAACCAAATATATGTTGATAAAACTCTGGCTACCTCTTCTGTCAATGTTACCATTCAACTTCAAAATTTTAGACCATTCAGTCTCAGGATCTTCTGCTGGCTGAGGATGGTTGCTGGTCTCATGGCTAAAAATTGCCTTTTTCTGCTCCTTTGACTAACATCCTTCCACAGCAGCCTCCTGAAGTGGTTTTGACATTGCTGTGGCAGCAACTGAGGAGCACAGGCTTTATAGAAATCGCCATAAACGCTATTGTGCTCTTTTCCTGCCTTGAACATCACCACACACATTGAGACAAAATATGATTCTGATGAACAGTGCAATTTGCATGACAGCATCCAGCCTCTAATTGTCTCAGTGCTGTACACAACTGCAGGCAGAGGGCAGACTGGGGTAGTAAATAGCAGCAAAGGAACAGTTAAAAGTATGAAGAAACCTACATGTTTGTTTTCTGCAGTTTTCTGAAATATCTCCTACTGTGTCTGTAAACTTGCTTGTAACACAGGGTTACTATAACTGAGATTCTTCTAATTTGCTCTTTCTCATAGAACTAAAACTTCACATTTTTGGTTTTCCACATAGCACGTAATTATTACTTGAAGAGATAAAGATACTGACAAGTCACAACAGCAATGAACATGGCTGAGAAGATATTTTGCACCAAAAAAAAATTTGTAGTTTTCCTTCAACAAGTCTGAGGAATATGAGATTGCCAGTGTCAGTACTGTTTTTGTAGTTTTTACGGGAAGTCTAAAACAGGTTTTTGTTTGGCCTCCCCAGACATGATGATATTTCACATTTTTCTGTGAGCTGCATCTGAGTTTGGGCTATTTCTACATCCTATAACACAACTGTTCTCCAGCCACTGAGGATCTGCAGGCTGAGGGTGAAAGTCCATGGAACTACAGGGAAGCAGTGAGAGTTCTCAGAAGTTTGCTGCAGGTGGTTTCAGAGTGGTTTTGGTGCTGGGCTTTTGTCACATTTGGCACTGTCCAGGACACATCAGTAATGATGTCTGAACATTCTGACATATTTGAGTAGAGCCTTTGCTCCAAGTCCTAGACCTTTGCTAAAGGTGATTACAAACATCCATTACACCGAGGTAAAGGATGCTGTGCTATCTATCTGCTGTTTTAATGGCACTTACAAGCATACATGTTAGTTTAAAAATTCATACCAATGTCTTTATCTCTGGGCTGTGCTGAGTAAAGGGGAGAGGGAGGAGACTCTGCCTGAGCCTGGCAATTCACTGGCAGAGGCAGAGCAGAGGGAAAGGGAGGATACAGCTCTGCAGGCAACACAAGAAAAATAATCAACTTCCAGGTGCAAATGGAACTCTGGGCTCCAGCTCACTCCTAGGGCTTTTCCTCGGGATTTTCTTCGGCCACCCATAGCAAGACCCCAGCAAAAATGTCCAGCCAGGCTGCAGGTGCTCTCACTGTGCTGATAGAGCCCCTGGTGGAGAGTCCAGATGTGGTAACTGAGAGAGATTTTCTGCCCAGGCAGCTGTGCTCCCAGCACAGCATGTCTGCTGACGCTGCTCAAAGTGCTCTTGTGCAGGAACAGCACATTCACAGCTGGGCCACAGCACATCCACAGCCACAGATGTAATTCTGCTGAATAGGGTGGGGATCATGAGTTTGCCAGAACTCTGCCAGCAGAAGGCAATAAGGTCTCAAAAGTCAGCCATGACCCATGCTTAGGTCTGAAACTAGCTTGAATTCCAGCCTGTTTCCTGCCCTTGTCACAGTTGTAAATGCCACCATGCAGCTGAATTCGTGTTTGTCATAGCATTTGTACAGTACTCTGCTTCACTTTATAAACATATTTTATGTAAATCAAGTGTTAATTATCCCTGCTCTGTATTTTGTGTTGAATATCATTTTTTTAATTACAGGCTCCATCCCAGGTTAAGCCTGCATGCCTGTTGTTGAGCCAATTATCATAAATTCCCCTGTAACAATTAACAATATTGGTACAGAGCTGCATGTATTTTAAATGTTATAATTATGCTCAGCTCTTTTGTTAATTGGCCTATCTGACTCTTTACTTTTTATGCTGCTCATCTGCTCATTACCACAGCCATTTAATTCAATTAGCACCTTAATTAGAAGAACAGCCATGTCCAATGTCGTAGGACTTGTCAGAGTACGCGGCTTGATTAGCAAAGACAAACACACCATGCAAATCAGGCTGTAACATTTGGGGGCGGCAGGAATGGAAGGCAGCCAGCTGGTGAAGTGGAAAAGGAGCGTGTCTTCATCCCCCAAAGCTTTGCCTGGAGAGAGAAAATAAAGAAGGCATCAGACTGAGGAAGGAATAAAATAATTTACAATTCCACGAGTTAAGGCATCACTTAACATGAGTGGTGTGTAACTCCTGAGGACGTTGTCACTACTAAACTATCTCCTACCCCCAGTGCTCTGAAAAAAAAAAAAAAAGACAGAAAGTGAGAGAGATGTGTAAAAATAATACAGTAATCTCCTACCACATCATATGTCCTTTTCAGAGTGGGAAGTCAAACCCCAAAGTCTAGCTTCAAAGAGAGAGAGAGGAGGAAAAAGAAACACCCTGATCCCAGGTGTAAATCCACACAGCTCCACTCATCAGTGCCAAGTGAGGAGTGGGTCCAGGGTACTTTAAAATCACCCATTTGATCTAGACCCTCTCATTTAAAATAGCAGCATTGCTGAGGAGAGACATGAGGAGCTGTAGAATTGTATTTAAAAAAAAAAAAAAGCTGCATTTTCCAAGAGCAGTTTAAGTCTCAGTTTTGTTTTGTGCCAGTCTATTTAAATCTTTATTCCCTACCTATTAATTCTCCTAATTAGAATTAAATGAAGCATGCTAAATTGCTAGATTAACCAATAATTAAGCAGGCAAAGCACTAACGTTTAATACACACAGGCAGCTCTTTCTCTTCTGTGATAGCACCATGTCATGCCTGCTCATTTTATTTGAAAGGAATTAAGAGTCTTGTCTTCCGTGATCAACACCCCCTCCCATATTAACTTACATAAAATTAAGATTTTCCTAAAAGGGGATCAGTTTGCAGCTAGTTATCAAGGAACCTTTGATTGTATTTTTTAATTCCTTATCTATGAACCTTTGTGAAACCTATTTGAATCAGTTGGCTCAAGAAATCCAACAGCTGTACATATATTTAGCAGATAGTAGATTTTAATTAAAATGATATATCGTTTGTGTGGTGCTCCTTTTATTCTGTGTTATTTCTTTATTTCTGCTAATGTAATGAAGTCCTACACTTATTTCCAGAGGATGGCAGTCCCTATCCCTCCCTCTCACCTCCCCCCTGTGTCACGCCTTGCTCCTTCAATATTCATTTTACATATTTGCACATAATTTTGTCTTTATGGCATGCACCTGCCTGTGGGATGTCTCAGTATCACACAACCCTCTCTGTGTAAGCAAGAGGCTGTGCAGACCCACCATGGGTGATTTTGAAGGTTATTCCTTGGGTGTGTAAGTGCTGGAAAAGCTGGGTCAGGAGCAGGACCAGCATGTGCAGAAGGGGATTTGTGCCTCTTAGGAAGGTGCTGGTTTTGCCTTGAGCAAGTAACTCCTTCATGTACAGAGGGCAGCAAAGGCTTGTGACAGGGATTTCATAAAGCTGCTCAGTCCCATGGCAACTGAACACATGTGTTCTTGTCTTTTATTCTTTGGGGTTAAGCTGTTAGCAAGAATTTAGAATATTTCTTGTTGGATCAGAAAAAAATATGATGGAGTGAGATGTTTCTCTTGGGATGTCTATTTTGCAGACAGGTCCAAATTTATGTTGCCTGTGGCTTGATCAGTCTTTTAAAAGGAAGCTGTGTGGCTCTATTCAGGAGCCATGGCTTTGGTTTTGAAACCTCTTTGCAGCTGTTTGGCTGCACAACGGGCAGGGTAACACTGCCTTTGATGACATCCCATAACAAGAAAGGCTGGCCCAGAAGTCCTGTTTCCCAGAGATACCAAAAAAGAGGCTGTGTGCCTGCTCACAGTCCTACCTCTCTTGTGGCCAGCACTTTGCACCAGAAGAGATCTCCAAAAGTGAGTGTTTAAACAATATAGCTGAAATTATGTAATATCAC
This sequence comes from Sturnus vulgaris, assembly GCF_052056855.1. NCBI lineage: Eukaryota > Metazoa > Chordata > Aves > Passeriformes > Sturnidae > Sturnus > Sturnus vulgaris. Next base: position 6,918,079 of record NC_142246.1, read on the forward strand.
CCTGCAGGTGGAAGGGGACAATCTCTGTCTTGTTTCTTCCCACTCCAGGTGATCCTGTGCCTTTTGGTACTTTCATGAATGTCTTCTGAGATAAATTTCTTAGCCAGTCTGGAGGAAAAGCAATGCAAGAAAACAGAATTTTTCCACTGGCTTAACAGGTTGGATCTGCACACCATAAGGCCAAATGCATGGAATTAATTTGAATTCAAATGGAATCATCATGAGGGCCAGAGTAGGATCTGCAACTGGTAAAAACTGGCAGTGATGGGCCTCTTCTTCTTATGGTAGTAAATCAGTATTTTAGCCCAGATATCACCAAATTGCAGTTTATGTTTGTAGACACATAGGTATATCCTGGAGTAAATTCATGGATAATGAAAGAGGATAGATTTGCTTTTATTTTATTTCTTTTCCTCAAGTGAGCAGTCCTGCTGGGTGCAGGCAAAACTAAGTGTCAGTACTGAGGACATCAAAATTGTCTTATTTCAGAGAGTTTTTTTGTTTTTAGAGAATTTCAAAGCTCTTGATCTCAGTTCATGCAAAGTTTTCTGAGCAGCAGCTTTCCATCAGGATAGCATAGTTTCATGTTCCTGTTCTACACACATCTCTAACCAGCCTGAGCAACACCAGTGCTTATGATTTGGAGGTAAAGCTATGCAAATACTGGCATGTGGATGTGATTTTTTTCTCTGTCTCTCTCACACACTCCCCAATTTAAGGCTGTACAAATGAGCATGCAATTGAATGCTTTGCCATAAAACTCGTTAAAGGCAGTGCCAATGCACATATCTCAGTATGAGCAGGCGCTCGGGGGCTTGCCAAGGGCAATTCGTAGAGTCATGACCCATGACAGTTTTGAATCCAGACATGTTCAATCTGAAAATAAAATAAAATTATAACAAGGCATCAGAAACATTACAGATAACCATTCCCACCAAGAGTTTGGCCTGGTTTTGCAGTTGCTTGTACAGGCCTGCTGATTAACATGGAGAACAGTAAGTACTCTCTGAATCCTTAATGTCAAAAAATAATGGTGAGATGATGGGGCCTTGGAAATCAAGGTAAATCAAGATGTGAGAGAATGGCTTAATTTCTGTGAAGGGCCAGACTGAGCAAGCTGGATTCTAATTTCTCAGGTGTCCTGTGGTATGAACTGTGTGGCCTCTGCAGTACATGCTGAGGACAGAGGAGTCTGCCTTCCCTTTTCAGCTGGCTGGCTAATTGATTCATTCCTCTTATTTTTTTCAAACCAGGCTTCTCACATGCTTTGGTGAAGCTCTTAGTCTCTGGTACCTCTGTCGATTCAGTGTGTGTGTCTGTGTGTGTGTGTGTGTGTGCATGCACATGTATTGCACTTCATCTGCTTGATGCAATAATATCCTGGGGGAATGTGCAGGCTGTAAACTTCTTCATAACATCCTGTTCCTGCAACTTGGAGATATTGACTCTGAAGGGAAACAATGGCATGAATAAAATAAAAATAAAAAAAGTTAATTATCCTTTGTGTTTGTAATTTAATTAAAGATGCAGTAAAGTTTTACTGTTTTTCCAGGTGATGATGTTTAGGGCTCTGAAAAGCTATTTGTGCTGGTGAGATTAAAGTGCATTTTAAAATGTTCCCCGAGCACTTTCACATTTGTTGATAGATTTTTAAATTAAACTTTAAATTGTAATCTAAATTACCTCCAACAATTCATGGTCCCTGTAATGAACTCCCACCATTCCTGCTGTCATCTGACTATGATATACTGTAAATGGTAACTGCTCAGGGTTTTACTGAATAGTGCTTTAGTATTACTGCACTATATTAGTTGTGTACAACCCTCAAACAGAAATCAAAGCACAACACAGGTTTGGTTTAGCATAGTAACTTTATTATTTGCTGGTCTTTAGTCTTAGTGAACACTGCTACTGCTAATCATTCGGGACCTCATAGAATATACTTCCAAATAATTTTTTAGGCATTCCTGTCAAGGTAGAAGTATTTGCATTTTACCAGCCAATGAGCTTTTGGACATTAATCCTTAATAGGTAAAATAAAACTAATTGGAGAATATGAGTTCAAGTGCTCATTCGTAAAGTGACCATGGCTCATCGGCCCCTGAGGCACAATTAGAAGAGAATACTTTCCTAAATGATTGATGTAGATTCAAAGAGGAAAATGAGATTGTGCAGGGATAGTGGAAATAATTCACCATGGGCTGCTCTAGCATATGATGCAGGTTTGGTGAGACCAAGTGGCTTCCAAGAGCAGAGCACAGCCTAACCTGCACATCGCTGCCTGACCTTGGGACATCATGGACCTGTCCCTGGGATGAAATGAAAAACTCCAAATGTAAGCTGATCTAACATCCATGGGAAGCTCTCAAGGATCTCAAGAACACTTATACATATGGAAAATTAGAAGGAAAAGTTATTCTCATGAAAGAAATAAATTTAAAAAAACACAAACCCAACCAACCACACAAAAAAAACTCTAGATTTTTTTCTCAGATGAAAACTGAGAGGAAGGTCCTAGGGAAAAGCAGAGGGAGAAAATAAACAGATCCAGGAGTTCTTTGCTGCAGAAGGGTGCCTTGTTATGTTCCAGCAGTCTGTCACACAGAGGCTTTTTGACATGGGGTTTTATCTTCATGCTGGAAAGCTCTTGGTGGACTTTTCTTCCACACAACTACACATGCTGTACAGGTCTCAGCTTTTACTTTCCATGAGTTCCCTGTTTTAATTACTAATAATGTGAAATGAAAACTGGCTTGTTTAGTTACATTTGATTTCTTACCTCTCCTGCTATGAGGAAAACACTCTTTGTGTTTTCTGGTCACCTTTGCCATTTGTCATCATTCAATATATTGGCAGCCATGCTGGAAAATATAATCATTAATTAGACTCATTGCTTTTCCTTATTTCAACCCCCTCATTTCGGATCAGTTCTACTGCACTCTTCTCCTTCAGTCCCTCTTTTTCTTAAACCCCTCTGCAGATCAGCTACTAAAGCAGAATGACAGTGTCTCTGGTGCTGACATGCCACAGTCCCTGCCTGCCAGGCTGAGCAGCTCCATGTATGGGTTTCCTTTTATTCCATATGGTTTTCCTTTCATTCCCTCCCCATCTGTCTCCTGCCTACGAAAGGTAAATTGTGCCAAATTATCCCGACACCTTCTTCTGATAAGGTAGATGATTTTCTAGTAAAAGGAAATGCATTAGATGCTGTCTACCTGGACTTCAGCAATGCATTTGATACTGGATAATGATCACTTGAACTGGGGGAGAGGGGAATGAGCAGAAGGATTAGAGAGTGGGTCAGGAGTCCACTCAAGTGAGACAAAACTGAGAAGTCTTTAGATGGGAAATGCTGACCTGAGAGACGATCACTTAGCAATCACTTATGGACTGGATATTTTGAATAATTTCACCTGTGACTTTGGCAGAAGAAAGGAACGAAGGAAGAGGGTTGATGGTGATGTTTGCTTGTGAGCCAACACAAGGGGCTTGATATAGTCTGCAGGAGAATGAGAGTGTCACAGAAAAAGATCTTGATAACTTTTTAACTGGAGGTAGCAGTGAAATTGTACAAAATACAAAATCATGGTGAGAGACTGGGAATGAAGAATGAAGAATGAATTATCCTACTGATACGTAAACCTATTAGTTTTTAAACATCTCTGTCTACTGAGGGCTTCTGTATTTATCAGTTTGCAGTTTTTTATTTCCATTTTTATTTCCATTTTTCTTCCAAATCAGAAGTTTAAATGAGCATGACTTTTAGATTGTGCTCAATTTCAACTGGAGACAGAGGCATCAGCAAGCACTCCACAGCTCTGGAAGTAGAGCCCATGCTAAGCTACACACAGAGCTCATGCCCTCTGCAAGAGATAGAGAGCAGGATGTTTCTTTTGTGAAGAAAGTGAGACTGCAGTGAGAACAAAAACTGGTTTGTAGTTCTAACAAAAAAAATTAAAAATAAGAATAAATTTGCACAAATATCTATCTTGAACTTTTATGGGTTTTGAAAAGTAAATGCTGTTATTTCTGCTCTATGTTGCTGATGACTGGCAATTGACGAGTTGATTGCCTTCCTGTCCCACTGAATTGAATAGGAGAGCTGCTGGAAATAGTGGGTCAGCCATGTGAGCAAAGCATTCATTGTTCACTGCTTACAGAATCCCTGTGCTATGATGTAAACACTGTTTTCGCCCAAGCTGAGAGCAGACAACTCCAGTTTTGCTGTTTCGTTGGGAAAAGCTACCTTTTTTAAAAAGCAAAATTAATATGAGAGGTAAAAAGGCAAAAATACAGTGGGGATGGATTTATTCTCCCCTTTCTCCAATTTGTGAAGCTGATGTTTCCTGATCTTAATGCTATGTGCAGACAGGCATTTTTTCAGTATAACTTTATCCACAATTTGTAAGGTAAATATTCATTCTGTTAAATGCATACAGGGTTATTAACAATCACAGTGCACATTGAGCATTCCCCCTAAAAGACATTTTTTCCCCATTTTAAAGTGATTGATAAATGCCCTGCAATGAACTTGATGAATGAATATATATAGCAGTTTTACATGTTGCCACTACAGACAGCCAGTCCTAATTTAAGGTGGGAAGCAGATAACAAACTTCACAGTGCAAAGCCGGATACCATCTCTCACTAATAGAAATTCATATTCCAGGTTGTGCATCAGGCTGTTGGCGTTTAAAATGCTACAGCGGTGCTAACATCAGAATTCAGAGATATTTGTTGACGCTTCTCTTGAGACTGCTCATGCTCACACCCCCTCAAAGAGATAGCACGAGCCTCAAAATGAATTTGTCGGTGAGGCTTTGGAGCCCTGCTCTATTCATACGTGGTTTCATTTTTCTCAACGTGACCTTTGGTTGGCACAGCGATGGCTTTGGTTTGCTACTGGTTTCGAGGCAGGAGCTTCAAGGGAAAATGAGCCCATGTCTTTTTTAGCTCTTAACAAAACTGTGGTCTTGTAGTGAACAGAGATGGTATCACGCTCACAAAGTGATACATGCAGGTTAGAGGATGTCTGCCCCGTTTCCCGGGGATGCGGGTCTCTCGGACTGCTGCCTGATTTCAATAAAAATGAATGGGAAAGTATGGAAATGTGCACTGAGCGAGCAACTTCATGGATAATAGACCTTTACTGGTTTTATGATAAAGAAAGGGGAAAAAAAAAGAGCTTAGAAAAATGAGCTTTTGGATACTTCTGAGTTGCTTTTGCTGAAAGGTACTGTAAATATGAAAGGCTGATAAACATGGTTAGCACAGAATGATGATAATTAAAAATACTGCTGGTTGCACTTTCACATCAATAACTGTATGCTTTGGATTTTTCAGTCTTGTTTTATTTGAACAGCTGCTGATAGTGCCTACTATAGCTCAGATGTCAAATCTTTCTATTCTAATGCTATCCTCATCACATTCTTGAGTACATGACATTTGGAATGCCCCCAGATTATCAATTTATATGTGTTTCAATACATCTAGGGATATATAAACCTCCTGTAATAACATATAGGGATGTTAGTAAAAGTATGGTTTTAAAGAGTTGTCTAAGTGTATGCTAAATTATTTTAATTGGTATATATTATTTGCTATCTTGGTCATTGCCAAGTCATGAAAGGCTGAAGAGAATCTATAGCTGTTAAGTTAAAATAGTTCTGCAACACTTCTAAATAGAGGGTAGCAAAAATGGTCAAAGTTTAAATGACAGCATCATTTTAAATTCCTTTAGAAAATGGAGCACAAGACCAAAAATAATCTTACTCCAAAAAACATGAACGCTGAATAGTGTTCAGAGTATATGAGAGGTCTTGGGGTAATTAGAGTAATAAATGTATCCTGTATTTAAGAGAAAATGCAAAGCATAATGAACATGTGAGATGGACAATTATGGAAGAAATGAAGGGTTGGGAAATGACATTTTTCATGTGGGGAAGTCATAGGGACACAGTAATGAACTTTACAGCTTCATGAATGTATATGGATAAAGAAAAACTGTGAAACAGGGCTGCCAAGGCAGCTGAAAAGGGAAGCCAACATCAGTCCCTGTGATAAACCTTAAGAAATTAATTATTGAGAGCTGTCCAGTGGACATTGTGTCAAACATATGGAGACAATAAAGCCAAAACATGCCTTTCTCCACCAACTAGAATAGCAGTGGCAGAGGAAATTATATAGAAAAAAGTCCCTAAATCAGTATCAACACCACTTAATGTAGCCCAATGCCTCCAAAATATGTTTGTTATTTATTCTTTTTGCTTAGTCACAGCAATAGGATGAGTCAAATGATGAGAGTGATAAACATGCATCTGTGCTTCCAGATCCAGGTTTGCACCCAGCAGCAAAATAGGCTCTGTACTGTGGGACACTGTGGCTGAAAAAATTCAGTACCTAAATTGGAAGTTTGGTCAGAGACATGAGAATTTGTTCTTGATGTTACTTGGAAAGAAGAAAAAAAAGTAAAAATATGACTGACAAAGATGGGCTCATGTACATAGATGCCCAGTCAGAGGCCAAACTGAAGTTCCAGCATGTAGATGCTCCAAAGAAGTTTAAGGATGATGGCTTGTGGTTGGTGGGACCTTCAAAAGATTTACCACAGGTGCTTGCTAAAGTTACCCATAGACTTCCCATGTATTTTGACAAGAGTGATG